>NC_040884.2:18910941-19185941 GCF_900634795.4 Betta splendens
CTGTTTAAACCGCACGCTTGTGACAGTGTGTGTCTCCAAATTGAGATGTCAGACTACTTTTCCAGCGCTGTGGGGGGTCTTGATGGCGTTGCTAGAGAAAGAGACGAGCAGCAAAGAATGAGCAGCATTGCGGGAAATGCCATTCAGTTGTTATTTACATTCTGATGTGTGAGTGACTTTAAATCAATCGCACTCCTCAGAGTGAAACCCCACGAGGCTGTCAAGCAGATGTGCCAGATGTCACGTTCCACTTTCAAGACAGAGGCTGACCTGAGCTGACACTTAACCCACACAGCTATTGGACCAACAAACCCACTAATCATGAAGCTGCGTCCAACGTGCGCGCGTTCCCCCGCATGTCACGTGTCCCACGTCAATCGACACCTGGCCTGTGACGTCACTCTGCTGAATGGCGCATGTTTGATTGCCCGTTCCTCTCATAATGTTTGTCCAATTTCATGGCTATCGGGCCTGTTAATAAGAGCGAGGACAGAACAGAGGGCTGGACCCTGTGATTGGAGTTTGTGGAGCTGAGAGACAGGGTCACACGTCATATAAATACAGAGAGTGACAGAGATATGGCTGGTGTTGTTGTAGAACCCGCTGGGTCTTATTGATTGATAAGGCGCAGATCAATCTGACACAACTCACTGGCTGCAAAAAAAAAATTACAGAAAATGAATAATTTAATTGGATTTAATTTGCATCTTCGCTGTGGTTTATGTAGATTTCGCAGCAGAAAACTCTAGATGTGCTTAAAAACCTTTGGGTGATTTATTCACCCGATTAATGCTCCAGTAATAAAGCGCGAAGTAACGCTGTTGGGGCCAAGCAGCTACAAGAATATGATCCTATTGATTACACCCTGCAATTTAAATCAAACTCAATTAGGGGCAATTATTTCTAGTGAATTACATGAATTAGAAAGCCTCATTACTGTTATTTGTCCTGCGCCCAGCAGACTGTCGAGGTCTGAGCCAATCATCCCCATTCCCTCATGGCGACGTCACAGGAGGAGACATGCAAAATGAACCATCACATCTAAGATGCGCCACTGTAGGTGAAGCCCAAGTTTAAAGAGGCCAATGCATCAACATCCATAATTAGCATCTTTAGAAGTATTAGATTCAATCAGGAGAAGTTTAAACTCTGCATTTATAAATGAGGAATCGTGACTAATGATCAAAATTAACATCTCGAGAGACTGTCAAATCAAGCACATCTGAATATGCTTTTCAGAACGCGATGCATGAACTCATTACTGCCTCCAGTGATGCTTCCAACACTCTCTCCTGTGGGTCAGAGCTGAGTCTGGTCGGACGTCGTGGCACCGGATCATGACAGGTCTGAAACCCCGCAGTTGATATGAAAGACGCTGTGACGAGCGCCACATCCAGACAGACGCTGCTTTCAGCTCCTTGTTCCTGCACTGCTGAACGCTGTGTTCAGACGCGTTCCCCCCGAACGCGTCCACGGAGCCGCTCTGTCAAAGCGAGGCGGCGGCGTGTTCACTGCACGCGTCCCTCCGACGCCCTGGTTGCTGGTGCAAACAGACTCTGCTCTCCAGAAACCCGCTTGAACGCTTAACACGGGATCCTCCTGATGGACGCGAGCGGCAGATGCTCCCGAACGACGGAGACGTCGCTTAAAGCCTCGTTTTGCTGCAGTCTTGACATTGATGCAAATCAAAGGACGGCAGTGGGATGATGAAACTGAATATTTATGGTCTTTTCCGAGCCCAGTTATGTCCCTGAGTACTTTTAAGCCCTATTAACGGCAGAGGAAATGGCACTTGAAAGTTGTAGGCAGGTTGCTTGACAGCTGAAATGAGAAACTCAAGTGCTTTTTACTACTGCGAGCAAATCACTAAACTACCCCTCTAGTGAATGACACACCGATGCACAGCGACGCCTCCGCAGACAGCAGCAAAGCCGCTTTTACGCAGCACAATGTTGTATGTGACGTCACAGCCTCTCCTTCCTCCCTCTCCCTGCTGCAGAGTCCAGCGCCCGTCTGCACACAGCGCCCGAGGTGCCCGGACCCCCCGCGGGGGCCGCTCGCCGCCGCCGCCGCCGCCATGACGTATCCCAACGCCAGCTCGCCGCCGGGCAACCTGAGCGGCGCCGCGGACGGCCTCGGCTCCGGCGGCAACATCTACCGGCCGTTCTCCGTCTTCAGCGTGCTCACGCTGACCCTGCTGGCGATGCTGGCCGTGGCCACCTTCGTGTGGAACCTGCTGGTGCTGGTGACCATCCTGCGCGTGCGCACGTTCCACCGCGTGCCGCACAACCTGGTGGCGTCCATGGCCATCTCCGACGTGATGGTGGCCGCCCTGGTCATGCCGCTCAGCCTGGTGCACGAGCTCAACGGGCGCCTGTGGAAGCTGGGCCGCGTGCTCTGCCAGGTGTGGATCTCCTTCGACGTGCTGTGCTGCACGGCCAGCATCTGGAACGTGACGGCCATCGCGCTGGACCGCTACTGGTCCATCACCAGGCACCTGGAGTACACGCTCAAGACGCGCAAGAAGATCTCCAACGTGATGATCGCGCTGACGTGGCTGCTGTCCGCCATCATCTCCCTGTCGCCGCTCTTCGGCTGGGGGGAGACCTACTCGGAGGGCATGAAGTGCCAGGTGAGCCAGGAGCCGTCCTACACCATCTTCTCCACCTTCGGGGCCTTTTACCTGCCGCTCTGCGTGGTGCTGTTTGTGTACTGGAAGATCTACAAGGCCGCCAAGTTCCGCATCGGCTCCCGCAAGACCAACACGATCACACCCATGGCTGAGGTGATTATTCATCCGCTTCTTTAAAACCCATTTCCCAAAACGACCCCTTCTTCCTGTAAGTCGCAGTATCATTATCCCCTCCCTCATGCGTGAAATGATGCAAATTTCTCCTGCAAATGGTTGATGCCCCTGACCCACGAGCATGAGTTGCTGTGCGGGTATTTATTATAGCGGCTGATGAGCTATTTAGCAGTGATCAGGGAAACATAAGTAGCTGGTATATAAGCATACGGACAAATAATTGAAGCCATCTTGCTCATCTCATCACCACCAGCTTGTTAATGCGCGTAGGTGGGATGTAGAAGGCTATAAATACCTCCTCCAGCTCATTTAATGGGCTACAGCACCTTCCTGGCTCTGGCATTTCACTAATCTGACACTAAAGTCTGGCTCTTTTCCACATCCATTAGCAAATATTTAATCATGGAAATTTGTCCTGTGAGAACTAAGCGTGTGTCCGGATTTTACCTAGGGAGAAATCTGAATCCCACCATGAAAGGCTGTTTATAAAAATAAACTTCACCCAAATTCTGTTTTCTTTTTTAAAAAAAAATGCTCAAGTAGCCTCTTAATAACGGGAGCAGAACATCAGTTAAGGCCAAATTAGCCGATGAAATGGATTCGCCTCGACGTTTATAGAATGACTCTTATGTCAGGTTCCATTTCCACGCTCGCAGCTCCTGCTCGTATCGCGAACGTCTCATTACTGAGCCGAAGTTTATTTCGCGACTTCCAAGTGCGCTCGGAGGAGTCGCGGCCCCGGGAGACGTCTGCAGAGAGCTGCGATGTGAGCAGCAGCAGCAGCAGCAGGAGACAATAAACCTCCTGCACTCGTCCGTCAACAACACCCACTCCAACGGCACGGTGACGCAGAGACTCAGCGCGGCAGAAATAGAGTATCGATGGGTGTGAGGCCCGGTTGAGCAAAGAAGTCAGTGGGGCGGTTTGGGAAAATGGTTCAGGTCGCAACAGAGAGAAAAAGTCACGCTGATGCGTGAAGGTTCACATCTTGTCCGTTGTTAAGCTGGAGGCTAGCTATATAAAGGAGCCATTAAGTGCTCACTTTGCATCGTCTAGTAGATTATGTTGAGGTGTCTTGTATTAGTAACCCGCGTCACAGCCCTGCAGTGTAAATGGAGGAGCTTCGTCCATGTCCCACTGACCTCCAGCAGCATCCCCTGCATGGAGTGCTGCCTTTATTTCCCCACACCTTGATGCTTTGTCTGTATAAACTCCGCGCGGCGGTGGAGTGACCTGACAGCTTCACCTCGTAAACAGAAAAAAACAGTCGGCCTTGAGCTGCGCCAGGCAACAAGCGGGAGAGGAGGAAGTCGGCAGATTAATCTTGACATTTTCTTTTCTGCTTTTTCCAGCTTCGCGGTGCGTTTGCGAAATGCCACAAAACGAGCCGTGGGAAAATGCAAATTAAGGCGTCGCTCCGGCTCCGCGCTGTGTGTGTGTGCGAGTGTGTGTGCGTGCATCAAATGAAAGGATCATTTTAGACTTGTTTATCCACCTGTCGAATTGGCTCCACACTGTATAATCCAGCGTTCGCGCTGCAGGAATTTGCTGCCTTCTAACGTAAAAGAAGCCGCTCTCCCGGCGATGTCTGATTGATCACGAGGCTGATGGGCTCTGTCGCTGCCAGGTGAAAGCCGAGGCGCACCAGCCCCAGATGGTGTTCACCGTGCGCCACGCCACCGTGACCTTCCAGACGGACGGCGACACGTGGCGGGAGCAGAAGGAGAAGAAGGCGGCGCTCATGGTGGGCATCCTCATCGGCGTCTTCGTGCTCTGCTGGATCCCCTTCTTCATCACCGAGCTCATCGTGCCGCTGTGCTCCTGCGACATCCCGCCCATCTGGAAGAGCATCTTCCTGTGGCTGGGCTACTCCAACTCCTTCTTCAATCCGCTCATATACACGGCGTTTAATAAGAACTACAACAACGCCCTGAGGAACCTGTTCTCGCGGCAGCGCTGAGCCTTTCGCTCAGCTCCAACACTGCACCAGCATGCACTCCACTCGTGTCGTCCCTCCTCCACGCAGAGAAGAAGAAGCCCACAGAAGGCACCGTGTAAACTATGTCTCTTTTCTTTAGGTGGTGTTTTATAGATGGACTGAGATGGCTCTGAGGGTGTCTGAACTCTGTCTGCAAAGAGGAGAATAAACACAGCGCTGTCCACGGGTTGGTCCTCTGTCTCTTGTCTCATACGCGACCTCTAATTAGCAGCTTCGTTCTTATTTGCGCGGCTGCTGAGGATAGCGTCAAAGTGGGTCTGGGAGAAATGTTGAAGAATATTCATTTAGAAATGAAAAAAATAACCCAAACACCAGTTAGACAACAACAAAAAGAGATTAGAAAGTGCATTTAGTTGAAGAGACAAAGACCTTCAGCTTGGAGCCGCCGGTACTGAATCGTCTGCAGTTTGTTCACATATCCGCCACTTAAATGTGCAGGACAATAACAGAAAACCACTTATCATCATCTTGGAATAGAGCCATTGTTGAGTAACTGCGGCCACAAATGAGCCCATGGCAGATTCTGAAGCAGACAAGAAGCAGAAGGGACATTAAAAACACAGCTGACGTTTCGCTGACTGGAGAAGCCGCGGGCTGAGATGCTTAGAGAATGACTGGTGGTGTTACACTGGCACAAAGAACACTGGATACGATGAATATGAAGGTTGACCATATGACGTGTTAATTTAGATTTCGTCCTCTAAATTACCCTAATTTTTATTAAATTGTTTAAGTGGGTGATTTGGGCTTCATTTAATGTGTTCATTACCTTTATCCAGGTTTGAAACAGCACAACTGATTCTACTGGACAGTGTCTAATATTACATATGGTAAAAAAAAATTCTGTGGAGTCAACTGAAGTGTATAAAAAATCTATATCACTGCTTTTGTGTGTTTCCTAGAGGAAAAACCTGCCAACACTGGGCAGGATATAAAAAACCTTGTGGAAAGATGCCTGGCCAGGAAACTGGACTCACTGGCCTCAGAGCTCAGGCAACACAACAACCTTACTGCTAACCTGGACACGAGGGTGGAGACGGTGGTCACCACACTGTGTGTGTGTGTGTGTGTGTGTGTGTGTGTGTGTGTGTGTGTGTGTGTGTGTGTGTGTGTGTGTGTGTGTGTGTGTGTGTGTGTGTGTTTGTGTGTGTGTTTGTGTGCATAGAACACAGTGTGTACAGTGGTGGATGTTCCTGTTCAGCCTGCGCAAACTAGGAACTCATCTGCTTGCTCATTAAACCATAAATAGCTCAAACCCAACAGTAGTGACATCTTGAACGGTCTATCTGTGTGTAAACCCATATGCTGCCTGTTTTCTCATACCAGAACCTTAGATGGAATTGACAATAAGCAGGTAGTTTATATGTGGCCTTGTAAGGAAAACATATGAGAGCAAGAGCCACGGGGCCTCCTGCTGGATATAAGTTACAGAGTGATAGCAAACACACACACACACACACACACACACACACACACACACACACACACACACACACACACACACACACACACACACACACACACACACACACACACACACGCCTGCATAAACCAGCAGAAGAGGAACAAGACAGAATGAAAGGCTGAGAGAATCCTGCGTCTTGATGGGAGTTGTATTTTTATCTCCGTCATTGCCTGACAACTGGGGATCGTTTCATAAGCAGGCTCCGGCGTGTCCAATCGCAGCCAGCACGGTTCAGAGCCAGGAGTGAGCGCCGCCGCCGCCGCCGTTCAAGGGAGCACAGCCGTTTCAGGCAAGGCGGCAAGCAGCATGGAAATGTGGCTTGGCTAAAGCGACACGAGATTAGACGCAGCCCCTGGCGAGGCCAAGCTGGGCTGCAGCTACAGAAAGGGGTGCAACGCGGAAAGCTGCAAAACGTGGTGCATGGAAAACGTGGCTCAGTGCATAGAAGAGTCACAGTATGTTCATTTTAATAGAATTTACAGTCAAATATTATCAAAAAGGTTCATATATATCACTTCTGTTCCAAAGACACTACTGTCCATCATTATAATAACTCGTATGGTTGAGAGTTTGGAGCAGACTGAACCAGAACTCTCTCATCCTGACAACAAAGTGGATCCTGTCTCCCTCCCGTCTGAGGCGTCGCCGACTGTGACTTTACTGTTGTTCTGCTTGTTATTCTGCGACGTCTCAGCTTTATCCAAATAGAAGCCGCACAGCGGGGAGCAGCGGAGGAGACGATCCCGGGGAGCGTACGCGCGATATGAACGAGGGCATCGCTCTCGCTGGCTCGCCCCCAGTTCCACTCCCCGCTCGGGTTTTAATTCAGGTTCTCAGGGCAAAACACAAGGCGAGAATAGAAAATTGGAAATTCTAAAGCACCCTGGAGGAGGTGCAAGCCAATAAACCTTTCTCCGCCTTAAGATAGAACCGGCACGGACAGTGCTTACTGGATTTTAACTTTTATAATTTATGACCTGTGCTGCTTCGGCCGAACACAAGCAGAATTCCTGTCTAATATTTATCATGGCAACATTTGTTAATTAGCGCACAACACAGGAAACCCGAGCACGATGACATCACTGGGAAATGGACAATTATTATAATACTATAAACAATATTTAAGCCATGTTGATGCAGAAGGTGCAGCTGCTGAGACCCTGAAAAACCTGCCTCACATCGCTTCAGAAGGCCTCAGGGTCACATCTAAGCGTCATCAGTCCTTTGTTGTTTGGAGTGTCATCAGTTTTCTCTATGCGCTGACATTTTTAGAGGCTCCGGGCTCCTGTGCTGTCATTCACCACGATAACTTACTCTGCAAGGCCATAAATAGTTAATTCAACGTATGCGGGAGGCATCTCGAGCAGATGTAGCAGGTTCTGCCGCTCTACGGGGCCGCTGATGATTCCAATAAGCCTCGTGATGGAAGCACCGCGCTTCTCCGTGAATAGCAATGCGTCCTCGACGGGTTTTATCGGCCTGAGAACCTCACGCGCACGCGGCACAACCCGCAACAATGCAGCGAAAGGGAGACGGAGTGTAATCTGTGCTGTCTGCATTTCAATTTTACAGCCCAGCGGGTTTGGTTAAACCTTAGCAGACGTGAAGAGGCAGGAGAAGCACCTTTGAGAGACACACAGACACAGACAGATGAGTTTAAATGCTGCTACAAGACGACGGGCTCCCGGTGAGAGGGGGGGGGGGGGGCTGCTGTGAGTACGAGATTGCAGGAAATTACAAGCAACCTAATTCAGGACGTGATTGCTCCGAGTAGGTGGATGTGAAGCGGTGGGAAACCTCCCCACGAGTTCATCAGAGAGCTCAGGGAGGATCCAGACACAGTCTTAGAGGAATAAAAGTGGTCTGTGCCTGTGTTGGAGCAGCGCTAAAGGAGAATCAGGTGATTCCTCGGCTTCCTAACATTTCCTCAGTACGGCAACGCTAATCCAACGCAGCCTCAAGCTCCGTTGCTATGGCACCAAGAGTGTGAAAGAAAGCGGCGCTCACGCCTGTGAAGATTCTCCGTCACCCGGGTTATGGGATGTCCACATGTAGCGAGGCGTGGACACGTTGGATGTGTCGTTTTCTGACCCACCACGTAAAGGCGGTTGACTGTGTAATAGGCAGCCATTCAAAAAGCTGTCTGAGTCCAGCTGTTCCCACAAACTGCACCATCGAAGCCCATGAAGCCTCTTACGCTGCTTCCTCTCGTGCATTGTCGCTCCTTGTTCCTTTTTTTTTTTGGGGGCCAATTGAGCCCACATTAACGGCCTCCGCCTCAATCAGCGCGGAGGATGTTTGCACACGCCGCCCCGATGCCTGATAGAGTGCCCGTCGGCTCCGATTCATCACCGCTCGCATTAAACGCCCCCGGTGCCAGAGCTGCTGGTTTGAATTCCCCCGAATAAGCATTCCAATATGAATGCGATGTGATTGGGCCACCTGAGCATCACAACAGGCCGCGGCGTGACCACGAGCTCCGCTGGCTCGGAACTTTCCACTGATTGTTCCTAAGGTGGATTTAGAGCTGCTCCGAATCAGCGTGGCCCAAACGTCTGCATCACAGGCCTCGGAGGAGAGAGCGCCTTTGTTTTCCATCCCATTATTACAGGGTATTCATATTCAAGCAATGCCGCGTGTCCTTGCAGAAGCGAACCTGACTCCACTATTGCTCCATTTGCTGACTTTTTTTGTTGTTCTCCCTAAGATGAGCCCCGTTGGTCATCACAAGCAGCTTGTCCTGCTTGTTGCTATGGTATTTAGAGGAAATGTACAGTAGATGAGTGTGTGGACGCCTCGCTGGCCTTGAAATGGATCCTACAGCACGTTCAGGCTCTTGCATGAATCTAAATGTCACTCTAACGTTATTATTAGTCTCTTTCACAGGAAAGTCTACATTTTCAGAATGTATCTCACACTTTATTATTGACTCGATCAATTGCTGGAACGTCTCACACACAGTCTTCTTTCGATGCCATTCTTAGAAAACATTTAAATGACTGCACCCACCTCGGGTGGGCTTTTTATAGCCACAGCTCGTCCACTCCACACAACCCACTTCTCACTTGTAATGTTCTCTTACTTAGCACTTAGCACTTAGCAACGCGACCGCATAGGAGACAAGACAGGGAGACGAGTTCATTCATCTGTTCAAGTAAGATGCCGTGAAATCTCTTCTACTTTAATGGAAATGAATAAACGACTCCTTTACTGTAGGAGTCATAACCAGGAGAAGAGAAGATCATGTTATGGTGATAACACTCACTGCCAGTGACCAGTCACACGTAACTGTGCCTCAGCTCAGTTGACTGCTGACTATACATTTAGTTAAACAGCAACGTGCTGAGTGGGCAGACTCAGGGGGAGCGAGCCGTCCTGTTAACTGAAGCCTGTAAGTGTTGTTGTGGGTGGACGTGGCTCCAATCAGTGGGAATAATATCAGGATTAAAGAGGCGTTAAAAAGCAAACACAGAGGAGTCTATAAGCACTCATGTTCCATGTGTTCTGCACAGTTTGACTTAGAAGAGTTTTAAAAAATAACAGTTGAGTGAAAGACAAATCTCTGCTCCTCGGCCCTTTGTTGGCTTGCGTTTCATTGTCGGCCCGTTCGCACGCGTGAGTCATTGGAGGGGAAGGAGCTGCCAGACGGAGGCCGGCCGGCCCTTCATCTCAGCCTCCCTGATTCACAGGAAATGTATGCACAAAGCGGCGAAGCAAAGACAAGCAGCCAGCGCGCTTCAAAGCCCAGTGATCATCATCAGCCAAGTTGCTTTATATGCACTGACGACGGCGTGTGAAACCAGTTCAGGACAAACGCTGGGACTCTGGAGAGACACGCCGCTGGATGTGCTCAACCTCCCGGCGAGACGGAGCACTTTAGCACAGCAGGAGCCTCTGGTTCTCCAATATGAGATAAACCCCACTGAACTGGACTCTCATTATCCTCTAACACATTTATCACCACGAGTGGGATTTAATATTACTCCTCCACTCGTATGTAATATTAAAAAGATATAAATATGCAACATTCCAATTCTGCCTTCCCCATTAGGAGGCTAATGATCATTAATGCTTGCACAGGACCTGTTTTCCTGTTGTGCATTTCCTGCTTGGATCTATTTCATGGCATTTGCCGTGACAGCGATCAAGCAGGGAGGTCGAATTCGTAAAAGCCTTGAACGGATTTCCCATCGAGGCCTGTGTGCGGCGATGCCCTTATCACCATAAATGCAAAACCTTCCAAAGCTGCTTTGGCACATTCTGGTGGGGAACGGGTCGGGTTGAACGTCTGCCATCGATGCGTCACCGCAGGAGTACGGATCCGTCAGGCTCCGTGCGTCCGCCCCGGTCGACCCCCGCGCCCCGAAAAGTGCAGCAAAGTGCAGCGTGACTGAAAAAAACGGACCCCAGCTGCGCGGCGTAATTGAGATTTACGATGTCGTTTAGAGCGCCATATGTGGAGTCGGCATCGGGACTCATCAGGATTTATCAGTATTGATTTAACACAGACACATTTAGTGAAGGCAGGAAAAGTGAGGTTCTCCACTGAGCCGCTCTCCAAATGAGGGAGATGGTGCACGTTGTCATGACATAAATGTGAGATAATAAATTCTCAACACACGATTTTGTTGGAATGAACAGAATATTTTATTACCAACATGTAGATTATTCTACTGTTACTTAAACCAATAGTTTTCCCATAATAAGTTCACTTTACTGTACAAGTGGTGTTATGTGAACAATCTGTCCTACTCACCTGGTTTGATTACCTGGATCAGGTGTGTTCAAGCAAAGCACTGATGAATGTGTGGGGTTAGAGCTTCTTCTATACTTTCATGGTTCATCGTTTGCTCATTAACCCATAAAACTTAAGATTAAAATCGAGAGCAGCCTTTTGGAGCTCTTTGGTTTTAGCTTGACCTTTGACCTTTTCTCTCTCGGCTTGATCTTAAAGGCAAATGTCCCAGTTAGTTTGAGTTTATACTTGACAGCACAAAACTCAGTTTGGTTTATATTGTGCTTCCTGTTGTTGTGTTTCTAAATACCAGCTCCACAAATGCCAGCTTTTGCATCCCACGTGGCACCAATCTTTCCTGGGTGACACGTTCATGTGAAACGCGGCAGCAAATTGATTCATCAGGAAATAAAAGCAGAAAAGTGAAGGTAGAGGTAACACCCACTCGAACGCAAACACGGCACCGAAGGCAGATGGAAGAGGGTGCGGAGCAATATCTGAGTGATGAAAGATGGGTTTGTAAAATATGCACACATTTCACAGAGAAAAGGCCAAACACCAAAACATTGAAATTCCCCGTTCTTCAAAATCATTTCATGCACACACAAATATATAGAGACAATCTGCCATGCCGTTACAAGGCTCTTGTTGACAACTGGCTGTTTCATATTGAATTATTACAATCTGACCTGAGCAAAGGCAGGTTTGTGTGCGTCTGTTGCTGCAAAGACGGAGAGGAGGGATTTATGGCCCTTTCTTCTTCTGCTCACAAAGACCAGTCTTCCATTTGGCCTCTGTGTGAATGGCCTCAACAGTTAGCGGAGCGGCTTGTGAGGAGAGAGAACATGCAACGATGAGCAGACAGAACTCCTGCTACTGACGCTTGGCACCTAAAGGCTTAAGAATGCACGTTTCACAAATGGCACATCATGAACGAGAAAACGCAGACAACGCGCTGAAATATAAATATCTGTCGGAGACATTTCCGTGGTAACGAGGAGGGGGTTACAGAGGTGTGAAGACGCAAAGAGCGTCAGGGCAGAGCCGAGCAGACGTGTGTCGGCTCTAATGAGGCAGTTTGATGTGATTAACTGCAGGGCAATTATTGATCGTCACCACAAACTGGGAGGAAAAAGCAGAACCACACTGCAGCCAAACTGTGCTTGTATTTAGTCACACGTTACATCTCGTTATATTTTGGACCGGATTCCGGGATGATCAGTGCAAACACAAAATAAGCTCGGTTTTGGATCGGTTTGGTTCTGGCAGCCTCCGCTCGTTGCCAAACTCCGCCGAAGTCCAGTGTTTATTTGCTTCACACCTGATCTGGCTGCTAAAAAAGACGCCATCTGCTCGTTTCATGTGAGTAACTTCAGAGCAGCAGGAAGTGTTTTTAACTGGTTCAAGCTTCTCGGTCGCTGCAATCAATACAAACATATCGACTGCCACTTGCATTAATTCCCATATCTGCTGGATTGGGAAGGCCGCTAAACCTTGAATTCAAGGAACAGAACCCCCTTCAAGTCCAGCACCCACGCACGCACGCACGCGCACCGCAGACTAATCCCGCAGGCTCACGACGCGGTTCCTCGCCTGAGCGGGTGTAGGTGTTCTCTTCAACGCCGGCTCGCTGCGAAGACACGGGCAGAGTCGCGCGGTAGCTCGACTAAAATAGACGGATTCCACGCAGCGGCGGCGAAACGAATCAAAGGCAGCGAGCGCGCTCGGGATAATCACAGCGAGGCACTCTGCGCGGAGATCAAAAGTAGAGCGCTTCTGCACCTGCCGGCGTCCGCGCGCCACCCTCGGCTGCCGCTCCCGGGGAGGCGCGCGACACCTCCGGTCCCGCGGGCGGGGAACCCAACACGACGGCCGCACACCCCACGACTCGCGTGTCACGTCAGGATAATTCACAGGAAAACACGTCAGGCTGAAAGCGTGTGTGAGTCGCTGAGGGGTTTCTTCCCGGGTGTTTGTGCCTCGTGCAGGTGTGCTTGATTGACGCCTCTCCGCCCTCGCGCCTTGTAACACGTGGACGCGTTTAGATTTCTGCATCTGCAAGTCTGGCGATGGAGAAGCTTCCTGCTTGCATAACCGAGCAGCATCCTGGCTGATTAGACCATTAGACCTGGGTGTTATGAGAGCCAGAAAAACTATTAAAAACGGTGAAACTGATCCCAGCGCAGCCGCGGTTATATAACAGGGAACGGGGGGCGCTGCACATACACAGATGTGGGCAGAGCTTTAATTAGGCAGCGTGAGTGAAAACACCTGTGTAGGTGGACCGTGAACGCGTCGCTCGGGTCGCGCCATCGCGGAAACCTGATAATTGCTATATGCGCGTCTGAGCGGACCTTCTTTCACCATCAGGCGAGCCGTCGTGGCTTTTCGCCGCGTAATCAATAACGCAGATCATTCGCGGCGTGGCTGCAGGTGCCGCCGCCGCAGAGACCTGGTGTCGTAACGCACGTCGTCACAGCTGGTTCTGTCCCACGAGCGGTTGCTCCTCGCGTGTTCTGAGCAGCTGTCGCGCTCGAGAGCCTGCAACCATTCACCGCATTATATGGACGCGTGTAATTGTTAGCTCCATTCATTCCCGTACAACAACCCGTCCATTAATGCAATGCAATGTTGTGATTTGAAGCTGTGAGAATTCTACTACATGATTATTATTGAGCTCGCGCTTAGAATTGAGCTGCACTGCATTATCCCACTGTTTGGGCCCCAGCACTATTCTTGAATATGATGAACTGTATTGAAATGAAAGAATCGTCCAGATTCACATGCGACGAGCAAACCGGCGCCGGTGTAACTGTCAGCAGGTCAGCGATGAGCAAAAGCAAACGGATGCAGGATCCCTCGTGAAGTGTTGGCTGTTTACGACCTCCTCGGCACCGGTGCAAAGCCAGCTCTCATAGCGAAGTCTGCTTTGAGGCAGCGCAAATGAAAGGGGGGGGGGGGTCGAGTCAATTGGAAAGTTTTTACTGTCAACACTCCTTCTATTTTTTAATTAGCAGCAGGAGGAGGATCCGCCGGGAATTAATTTTCAATTTTCCAATGACTGTTCTTTAACACATTTAATCTTCCCAATCTGTTAATAACTTCTACGTTGATTAAAGAGGATCATTTTAATTTCTTTGTAACCTATTAAACTACTCTCGTTTGTTTCCTAAAACGCCAATTAGCAAGGACTTTGTCTAATATCCTGTAAGTCTCATTGTCTATGATCTCTGTCAACTTTATGTCTCTGCGAATTGTCTGCCTTTCTACTGGTAAGAGTAATTTCACAATGAAGCGAATATATGTGTATAAATATAGGAAATAACAAATTTATGACAATAAATGTGTAAATATGGGCTGTAATGAGGCTTCAGCTTCAACACTTATAGTACACGAAGAGCTTTTCCATTGTTCCACAGACCATAAATCCGCCTGAGACACATCTTGATGTGTGAAACCGGCCTGTAAATAACATTTGATTCGATTAGCTTCCACGCTGCCGTATGTGGCTCCGTGGACGCTTCCCATCATTTTCCCCCCGTCTGTTTGCTCAGGATGATGAACGGCAGCCTGCACAAACACGTCGCCCCCCCCCCCCACCCGCCGCCTCGTCTTTCATGTGCACTCGCACGCCTCAAGTGGGCGTCACAAGACGCGCAAACGTGCTTTTATTTGACTCCTTGGATCCAGAAAACATTCTGCTCGGCGCGGCTCATAAGCACTCGGGCGCTGATGAAAGTTGTGCCCCAAACCATTTCCCCCCTTTTCGACGTCTCGCTGCAGCCTCACAATAAAGCTGAGCTAATTTACGAGTGAAACATAAAGCGAAATGAGAGACTCTCTTTATGAAATGTAAATGAGCTCCTATAGAAGATGTGAGGATTCATGCAGCAGCTGATGAATGGCTCCAAACATGCTTTAAACGCTCACCACCGATCAATATTACTCTGGGCTCAAGTTGAGATGGGATATTATCCTAGTCAGAGTGTGGTGACGTCACAGCCACTCGGCCTTGGAAGTAGTTTTTGATATGTATATTGGCTTAAATTATCCTCCTTGTTTCACTACCTCGTGATTTCATTAACTGCAATTAGACGACAAAAGAACTTAGTAATAATTGCCTACAATTACTGGATGGTTTCGTTTGCTCCATGATTGAAAAGAACCGTAAACCGCCCACTTTGAAAAATGAAGGTAATGACAGAATAAGTAGAAAGCAATTCACCTGTTTCTGCAACAACAGCGCAAGAACAAAGGGAGGTTCCATCCTGTTTTCCAACAGGACACAGGGTGAATAACGCAGCGCATTATTCATGTAGCAGAACATGGGCTTGGACGCGTTACGTAACTGAAAACAAGACCTGAAATGCAGCAGAAAGCTACGCACGCACCCTTTATCCCCGTCATACAGGTGATTTACACTGGAGCCAAAACTGGGACCGAGAGTCACTTTCACAACCGGGCAGGGGTGTCACCTGGACACTCGTGGAATCTGAAAGAGGAGCTACGGAACGGAGACCTCGGCTCAGAATTGAAAAATATCTGCTTCCACTTACACCAAAAAATAATCAGCCTTCAGTCACTGAACGTCACTCAGCAGCGTTCTTCTTTTTATATGATAACGCAGCAGAGAGCATGCAAATGTTTAATTGCAGTGAGCTTTTCAAATTCAAATGGTTGAATTGTTCTCTTAGGTGCCTCGCACTAACCGAGGCTGGACATCACGTGTTCTCCTCCCGGCGCCATAACGCTGTGTTGCACCTGCTGATGAAACCATGACACCTCACTCTCCAGCGACTGAAAATCCCTTTTCCCACCTTCGTCCTGCACTAAATCCTGCGTGAACACGCAGCCCGAGGGCCGGACACACGTGGACACATATCAACAGCTTGTGGACAGAAGTCTTCTTCCATCGGGTGCTTATTGACTGTTGCGTGGCTGCCATCTGCTGGCTGCCCTTGTTCCGTGAGTCGAACCTGCGTTTCCCGAACTGGCCACTAGGAGGATCCTGAGCTAGTGCTCAGATGAGCGTTGTTGTAAAATGACTTAGTGCTGGTGTGTAGAAAATCTCTTAACCGTTGTGTGTTGAGCCAGAGCTACATGCCTCAGCAGTTTCACCATCAGATAAGATCAGTCTATAAGAACATGAGCATATACTGTATAGTAGATAAGAAACTTGAAGGTGATAATAATACTAATCAGCGTTGAAAGGTTACTCTTAGCTTAAACATATTAAATAACCGATGCATGGATAGGTTAAGTTGGTGAGTCTAAACCTGCTGCGTCTCATGTCATAGTCCTCAAACACAACGGAGCTCTGACGCTGGTTTTACTGTAGGGAGAGAACAGCGAGCAGACAGTTTACCGTTCAACCTCCACATGCGGTTTTTCCCACACTAATCTTTATAGAAACATGTGCAGCTTCCCTTTACCCCAGCCCCCTATAGAATCCGCCGGGGAGGACGTTACCTCAGGTGAAGGTGGTGTGAGATCGATGGGATCCGTGTGAGTGGTCGACTGTCTACTTGTATGTGTGGCCTGTGATGTGGGCGACGCCTCCTAAACAAGTAGAGCACATGATGGATGGACGCTGTATGTGTGTTGTCATGACGAGATGTCTGAAGCAGCTGTAGGAGCTTTCTGTCAATGACATCATCACTTAATTCTGTCTGTGTGCTGTTTAGCCTGGGGACACGATCTATCAAAATAAAACACTGTAATAGGTGATAATCATTGTCCAACTTTATACAGACTCACTATTACCTTTATTATGTTATTACACGTGTTCCTGGGAGCAACTGGCTGTGATTGGTGCAGAATGACACCTGAACAAACAGCCGGGGGTCATTTAGGATCCTCATTGGCTGCTACCAGTGTGCTGTTCCTGGCCACATGGAGTCCAGCTGACTTTGAATAGAGCTTTTGTGTAAACATGCCACATGTGCAGACGTGGCAGAACAATAGCACCAAACACGAGTGCTGTGATCTAAAGCACAGTCGCGTCGGGTTTAAGAGAGGCTTGATATGTTCAGGATCTGGTGTGTGTGTGTGTGTGTGTGTGTGTTGACTGCATACACATCATAAAATAATTCCTAGATAGTAGATAGACTACTTATCACGCTGGTGTCATTTCCCTGAGCGACTGATAACAGGCCGAGCTGCTTCCCTTCAAAGTGAGGCGACCGTTAAAAGGTCAGCAGCAGGAAACATCACGTCTTGAAACCCAGAGATACCGCCACACCTGTGTACAGTACATTGTGTCTCGGACTGTGAGTAGTTTATCATAGAACATTTTCACACATGTCACTGTACGTGAACTATAGAGCATTTCTGCTGTTTAAAATGCATAACACAAGGTGCCAGAGAGGGTCTGGGATCTCGATGTGAAACCTCTCTGCTGTGAAGCAGTTGCGGCGCCGTCACTGAACAAAGGACCTGGGAGATCGCATCCAGGTGCCACGCCCTCGGGCTGCAGCGAGAGGGTCTTTACGGCGCCCTTTGTTAAGCTGCCTGCTTCACTCCATGACGCTGGGACCCCTTTCATCTTCCACTGAGTCAGAGCGAGAGCGAGCTCTGCTCAGAAGGTCGGACGCGTCCAGAGGAGAACCCAGACAGCACCACAGCAGTGAA
Organism: Betta splendens; assembly: GCF_900634795.4. Taxonomy (NCBI): domain Eukaryota; kingdom Metazoa; phylum Chordata; class Actinopteri; order Anabantiformes; family Osphronemidae; genus Betta; species Betta splendens. Next base: position 18,928,577 of record NC_040884.2, read on the forward strand.
GTGTCCATAGACGCATACTGTAGGAGCGCGCATTGACTGGTGACACATGAATGAATGTGTGGCGTTATCACGGTTTGTGACACCTGTATTAGGCTGAACAGGATGCAGCTGCGCTCGTTCTCGTCTCAATTAACTATTCCAGGCGGTGGATTAGGACGTTTGCCGTCATAATTTCACACAGGATTGGAGGGAAATTGTCAGGTGTGAGGTTGATAGATCAATTTAGCAGCCGCTCCAGCAGGCTTTTCCTTCAGCTATGATTCAATCCACCCCAGACTAACAGCATAATCTATGACACGCTTGATCTGCTCTTCATTTGAAGTGTCGTAGCATTACGCTTTATCTTCTGATGCGGCTGAGACCTCCTCGGCGCCGGTGCCAGCGCTTGGCGGTTGCTAGGAGCTATTTCCCATATGCAGAGTTACTTTCATGGTTATTATGGGTCTATTTATTTCCTCGTGGCGTTGTTTTGTTTTTTTATTTTTACTTGCTAACATAACTTGCTATTGTAACTTACTCACCTACCATTCATTTTTGTGCAGAGGAACACATGCACATGTTGCGATTCACACACTGACACCCACACAAACTCTCCTCCTGTAGGCTTCTGTCCCAGGAGCTGGATTGCCAATTCTTACATAGAGAGGAACGTATTCATTTGGGTGAACATCAACACAGAGACGAGCCTTCACTATAGTGGTTTTGTCCTGAGGCACTGATGAATACTACCGTTGGATTACTGAGGCAAGGAGGAGTGTGGGGCCTTGGGGACCTTCTAGGTGCTTCCTGCTCCTTTTGACCCCCTTTTCCTCCTTTGTGAATATGTGTGAGGCGCTGGTGGTTTATCTGTGTTAACCACACGGTCCACTGAAATTGGAATTGAGTAAATGCGACTGACATCATTATCTATGGGCTGCAGTGAATGCCTCTGAATGTCATTTCGGGGCCACAACAGCACTTGTAAAAAGGGTCATGAGTGAAGATATGTACCATTAGATCCAAGGGTTCAAGCTTTGAAATGAATGAGGAAGAAAAGGGAACTAGTTCACATGCATTTCAGCTCCATCCGTCTTTTCATCCTGTAAGACATGCTGTGTTTGTTCAAGCATCCTGCACCAACACAACTGTAAGCCCTCAGAAATGTGGCACGAGGACAAACACAAACCTTTCAACCCTCCGTATATTTTCATGCTTGAATTACTTGGTACAAAACAGTGAAACAGCTCCAATAGACTGCGACTGTGACATTTATATTTATCCATTCAGTTAACAGTGCCATTTTGGAAAAGGCGTCTTCTTATTCAGTTCAGGCGGAACCAATTTAAACTCTGATGTGGTGTCTGGAAATGTAAGCAACTTTTACAGCTATATGTATTAGTGACATTCAGAACTCAGTGTGAAATGACTTTAAGTATCTTGTTATTTATGTGATTACACAGTCAGCGGCCTATAATATGAAAGGAGCGACCTTGACCATCACTGTCTTGTAGGTGCAGCGACAGATGTTGCATTTAAAGCTCAGTGCTTTTAGCTAAACAGGATCTATGTCCACCGTCGTAATATGCACTTCCACCACTAAGGTTCCTGCTGCTTTGTTTTGCCCGGGAACTAAAGTCCAGCCTCCTTCCCCTTTGATATAAGAGAACTGTGATTAGAGTTTCCAAACAGGGTCAAAGCCCTGCGGACGTTAGGCAAAGTAGGACGTTGACCTATCATAAGTATGATAATCAGTTGCTTTTTACACCATTGTACACACTTCAGGTTCACTACTCCTGAAGGGCAGGTTGCTCCACATTTTCATTGTAAACAAGTGAAACAAAACAACCCAGATGGTTAGTCCTGCAGGGCCGACCCAGGTAGCTCCTGGACCTTGGGAAAGTTCTACCCGCTGAGCAGAGAAGACGTTTCCTGTGAAAAGTTTGCTTTGGGATTAACAAAACTATTTTTAATGATCTTCCTAAAATAATAAATGTCTGTATAAGTATTTTGGGTATCATTTTTCTCCAAATGAAGGCATAAAACAACAACTATAAAATTTAAAGGCCGGGTTAAAGCTTTGAAGCGGAACACAGGGTGGCAACCAGGAAGCAGTTTCCACATCCCATCCTCCTACATACTCGTATGATGCTGAATTTGTCTTCTGTTCTGCATTTTAGTAATGCATAATTGCAACAACAATGACACACTGAGACATGAGAGGCATAGTAAAATGCATTAAAAATTATTTTTATTAACCTTAATTGAAAATAAATATTATCTCACCGATGCACTGCTTTTTATCATCACATTTGCTGCAGGTTATGAAGCACCGCTAAGCTGTATGAGCTGGTTTGCAAGAAAATTATAATTTACACAGTAAATTACTTTCTGCAAGGGCCTATGGCTAAAGTGACCTACAGTATGTTTTGCTATTCCTTGAGAAGAACTGCGTTACAGTGCATGTCCTCTCATGCATTACAGCCGTGCAGGTGCACTTGATTTGCAGATTGACCCTATATTCCCTATATGCACGCCCTCAGGCACAGGCAGAGCCGGCGTGTTCTCTGCTGCACGTATGCACTGGGCGGAGGCTTGTTATCACTGCTCTCTGTACATGTAGGCTTCACCAGGGTAGTTTACACAGGCTGGAGCGAAAACATGTTTGCATGTTGTGGCCCAGTCCTTGAAAGATTACATAAGGGCACTGAACCTTTTTCCCATCCACTGACGTGCGGGAGCCCAGCCTGTCAACAGCGATCCTGCACACCCCCAGGACGCCACACCTCCTTGAGCCCGAACAACAGTGCAGCTTCTCTTCACCAACTCTGGGAAAAGAAGGTGTGCCAGTAACCCACTTTCCTAAAGATGCATGTATATATATATATGAGGTCTGTGTATGACAGTGGAGCTTAAGTCGCTGAAGAGGAAAGAGACGTTAAAAGATTTCTCAAGAAAGACTGAGGGAATTGAGATATCAGCTGGTAAACACGCATTACTTTTAGAGAACAAGCTATGTTTTTATAATGAACACACATTTCCTCTATGGATCTAACTTCTGATTAATAATGACTTTTTAAAGCTATTTTTTCAGATCTCCACATTGCATGTGATGTGATTGCATTTAAAGCGGCCCTGTTTCCACTTTCGCTTCTGCTCCGCAGCCTCCCGCTCTGCGCGTGTCTCCCGCACCGGATGGTCGGTGGGGTGGCGTCACGTCATATCAGTCGCCGCGCTGTGATTGGCTGCCGCGGCTCACCCGACACAGCTGTGATTGTTGTCTGCGGAGGAAGCGCTCGCGCCTGGTATGAGATCGGTGCTCTGGAATGGAGCAGCGCTGTGTCTTTTTCCCCTCTGCGTGTGCGCGTCTGCTGGTAATGACGTGAACAAAGGATGTGATTGCGGTCGTTGTTGTGAAGCACAGGAAAAGGAGGGGGATCTTGGCTGAATCGTTTCGCCGAGGCGCGAATGAGCGAAAGAGGAGGCTTCTCATTGGAAAAGACACTGAAGAAGACGCCTGGAAATCAAAGTAAGACGAGATCGCTGCAGTCTAACTTTAGCAGGAGCTGAGAAACTCGTTTGGTTCTTTATATAAAACAATGTGACCTAAATCTATGCACGTTTTGTTTCTGCAGTCCTAAAGTGCCAAATGCCCAGACTGGAGGACCACTGCTGGAGCTGCTCCTGTGCATCGAGCGGTGAAACGAAACACTCGTCATCTGGCGCAAACTGGTTGGCATCTAAAGCAGAAGAAATGATGTCCATCATCACGTCGGTGCTCAGAAATGCCTACGGCTCCCTGCACGACGTCTGGACGGCCAACCTCATCCGCCGGGGGCTCGTCCTCTTCACGGTGGGGGTCTTCCTCGCCCTGGTGCTCAACTTGCTGCAGATACAGAGAAACGTCACCCTGTTTCCCGAGGAGGTGATGACAACGATGTTCTCCTCCGCGTGGTGGATCCCACCTTGCTGTGGCACAGGGGCAGGTGAGTGGGCATCAACATGTTCATTGGTGTGGTAGAAATACCAGTTTGAGTCTGTGGCTAAGTTTGGGACAAAGGAGTGTAATAAAGGGGGTGGGAGAAATAAATCTGTGATTTAGAAATACCCTCAGTGTTTAGTTATTTACAACCAAAGCACTGTTAAGTAGTGAATTGATGTAATTTAACACCATTCCAAGCAGAAAAACAGCCCTTTCCTGTAACAGTCGGGTTTATGAGCTAGTCTGTGATCAGACGGTAATGAATCATCATTGGGCTTTGTTTTTGTTTGTATTATGTAAGCGTTTCCCCCTAGGCCTGCCCTAGTCATGATGGTTTTGTTTAGTAGTCCGCTTAGCAAAAATGACTGTGTACAGATGGTAGAGAGTCTCGCGCTCCGATTGGTCGCAACAGGGGGACACGAGGCGAGCTGCGCGCCGATTGGCCGGCGTCATAACTGGTGAGCCGAGGGGGAGGTGCCTTTAAGAGCAGGAACCAGGAAGCGGGGGACGACCAAAATCACAGGATCTACGCTCGACTCCTCCTTTTATGTGCACGTAGTAGACAAACGGCTTTATAAATGAATTGAAAGAATGAAGTCAGAGTCAGATGAGCATAACAAATTAATGAGACTGCTTTATTCTCACTGTAGGGCTACATGATGTGTACAGTTGTCATATAAATTGTTTATAAACTAAACTCAAATAATCCCACACAGCAGCATTCCTGCTTCTCTTGTGACATCCGTGTTTGTTCCCCCAGCTGTTGTCGGACTGCTGTATCCCTGCCTCGACAGCCACCTGGGAGAACCGCACAAGTTCAAGCGGGAGTGGGCCAGCGTCATGAGGTGCATCGCAGTGTTCGTGGGAATCAACCACGCCAGCGTCGTATCCTTCACATAACCTATATAGTAACAAGTGATATATATGGGCCTGTCCACTGCTGGTTGGGCCGGTATCTAAGCCAAGGATGTCCTGCTTTACTCTCTATCCAGAATATGTGACGAAATTTGCTGCTAGCAGGTTGTACAAATATTTGACTGAGGACTAATCCGATCCTGAGATTATACTGTTTAACTTTCTCCTTAACGTCTGCAAACACAGAAACTAGACTTTGACAACAATGTGCAGCTCTCGCTGACGCTGGCAGCCTTGTCCTTGGGCCTGTGGTGGACATTCGACCGGTCCAGGAGTGGCTTTGGACTGGGTATCACCACGGCCTTCCTAGCTACCGTCATCACACAGCTGCTGGTCTACAATGGAGTCTACCAGTAAGTGGTGAAATGATGGTGATCATGATTTTTACTAAGTTGCTTAACACACCCTGGTGTGAGTACACTAGATGATCTAATGTTGTACAGACCTATAATTCATTTTCACCCTCTTCAGAGGTGTCAAAGGTCAGGCATCATTAGGCCATTATAAAGAATGATATTTAACGAGATATTTGTTTGTCTGTTTACTCTTTCAGGTACACATCCCCAGACTTCTTGTATGTACGCTCCTGGCTCCCATGTATATTCTTCTCAGGTGGTGTTACGGTGGGAAACATAGGACGCCAACTTGCCATGGTAAAGTTTGATATATTTATTTTGGATATAAATGCATGTGGAACAATATTTGCATTAGCGTGCCCTAAAGGAATATGTCATCTCAACATGAAGCATTCAGACATATATATATATATATTGTAGAGATTAATTAATTTTGAAATAAATCCTTCATTGTGCTGAGGAAAAAAAAGTCCTAAAATGTTTGTTAATTAAATATATGTGGGTCAAAATTCTTCTCCCACAAGGTTCACAAGTTCCTCATGGCAGCTTTGGGTTCAACTTGTTTGTTTAACTCTCCAGCTACCAAACCCGTTCTATCAGAAAGTCTGACATTCACATGATACACATGATCTAACTCGTGATCTTTTAAAGATTTCCTAGAACTAATAATATAGTTAGGGGTTAACATCTGTGATTTAGGATTTTGAAAGGTTTTAGTGTGGGTTTTGTGAAACAATCCCTCCACATTAGTTTTAGTTTTAATGCTCAAAAACTAAACCTGTAACTACTGTTCACTGTGAGCAGAAATGAAACCAAAAACTTAAAGACTCTGCATCGCATTGCTTTATAGTTTTGATGATGTTGCTGAACAACAGCAGTTAAGCTTTGCCTAATGGGTTAAAGTTGTAGAAAAAGATTTGAAATCCCACCTTCCCTCATAATTATCCCATCAAGCCAGCGTTGATGTCTTCATTAAGCCTCTGCCCAGAAGCCTCACCTCATTCTCAGTGTAAAGTAAGAGTCCCGTCACTCCCCCAGTTTGACTCAGTGAAAGCGTGAAAGCAGATTAAGGGCTGTTGTTTTTCACAGTCGTGGCGACACACAGAGCCAGTCAGGACTCGGCTGACCAGAGGGTCATTTGCTACTTGTTGTTTTTGTTTGTGACGAGGCCTGAGGAATGCTGGCACAAGTCTGCACTCGTGGTTTTGTTCTCTGCTTTTCCTCCCTTTCGCAAGCATTGGCTCCATTTCTTTCCTCTAAATAGGTCTTTTGGTAAAATTCAATTTTAATTCAGGGTTTAATTTTAATTGTAGTGTATCAATCTGTTTGGTGCCAGGAAAAACACAGATTCAAAGAATACAAGCTTTGTGATTTGGAGTTACACAGTGATTTTGAACCTAACTTCACCATGTTGCTAACCCACGACTCCTCTGTGTCCCTGCAGGGCGGCGTGGAGAAGCCCCACATGGACTGAACAGTGAAGTCGCAGAAATCCAGGTGAACCACAGACGCTGTAAAAACCAGTAATGCGAAGAATGGCCAGAAGAACAGGAGAATAAAAGGACTTGATGTGACTCCATCCCCTGTTCCCATCACACCTTGAACTGGATCGGTAAAGCCCATCATCTTACGTGCCATGTCCTGCACCTACTGTGCTCCTTTAGCATCAACGCGTCCTTCACACTAGCCGTGAGGACTGCGTTTGCCGTCTCCGTTGGTATTTCGAGGTGAACCTTTTTTTATGCTGGAGGTATGCATCTTCTCGCAGTATAAGGAGTGGAAGCGTGTGTGTTTTGGATGTGCGCTGATGTTAGAAGCGAGGGAGGCGCTACCGTGTCTGTTTTAGTTCTTTTTAGCAGAAATACTGTATAATATGATCATAAAAAGGGAAGTGTCACTTGAGCGGGCAAACAAATCTGTCTTGCAGAGAAGTAAAAAATTGCACCCACCGCTGAGGCTTATGGGAGATGTAGTATGTTGTTCCCAGGCAAACCAAATTGTTTATTTAGTGGACTTAAATGCCCTTAAATCACAAGTACTGTATGTTTGATTATGAATGATTCCTCCCGTGTTGAAAGTCAGGTACGTAGCTAAAGTTAGCTTAGCACAGGCACTGCAGTGCCACACTATTAAACTTAATGAATCATGTTTGATCAACTCAAACCTAAATAGCTAAGTTAATTAGCAGCGGGCACTAGTCTCCTATTCAGTGTTTTCCAATCAGCTTACTTGAAAGGACATAATTTCTCAAAATGGTGAGCTCTACCTTTGATGACTTTAAAACGGGACCCAGCTCAGGAGGATTGTAGATGGAATGAAGACAGTTTAAATTGAAGTGCCAATTAGTTTACTGCCAGTTTGTACTGACAGAGATTCTCTTTCATATATAATGAAGTGAGATATAAGTGTTAAACTGTTTGAAGTTGAAAATGCAGATCATTTTGGTTCCTTGATGAAAGTTATTGATTCAGCAGCTGTCAGTACAAGATCACAGATTACTTTAAAGGAATCTCCTCAAAACGGCGGGATGAGACAGTATTAGTCTGTTTCTAGAGAGTTTAAGATGTTTAGTCAAACTAAAACTCACAACAAATTTAAAAGCATGACTGTGGAGTCAAATATGAGGAGAAGCCACGATGTTTTCAAAGAATGTACCAGGAGGATAAGAAACGTTTGCTGTTATACCAGTTTGAAGCACTTTCCAGTGCATTTTTACCTTTTTAACCAGGTTTTAAATCTCTTGCATAATGGCCCTATGATTCCCAGTAAGACCAATGTTTTAATGGTGTTACCACAAGCATTTTCCAGTCTGAACTGTATCATTAATTGAGCGATACTGGTTTGGGAACGTGCACTCTTTGAAGGAGACAGCAGGACATTATTGTGTCAAATTTGCAATCTGTGATTGCCTGTGTATTATAGAATGTAGTGCATTTGTCACTATAACAGTTTAGTTTTATCATTTGTACAAACATAATGACATTACTGCTCGTATGTATAATGGCTTGCCTATGTAATCATGCAGGTATTACTTTACGAGACCTACTGTAAGTTAGTTAGTGTTCGGGGGTCTAGAGGATTAAGTGCAATCACAAAACATACATGAGCCGATTTTTCTTGCTTATTTATTATAATTTCTGACAGCTTCATATTAGTATAACTTCTAAGTATATGCAGTGTGGCTCCTTCACAAAAAAGCAATAACATTTTGTTGTGAACACAAATTCTGTGGGACTTCATGCCTTTTAGAGTCAAAACCAGTTACTCTCACCCGAGAGACAACATGAAGAAATGCGTCAAACTGTTGTAAGAATCTCATTTAGTAGCATCGTCTAAGAACCACAATTTATTTTTTTAAATACTTTTTAGTGGCAGAGGACTTCAGGTTGAATCTGCCTTCATTCAGGTGTGCTATGCTGAAGAGGAAGCTTTATTTTTTGAGACGGTGACGCACCTTTTTTTTTTTTTGACGTGTTATAGTTTTGTTTCTCTGATATTTTAGCTGTGTATCTCTTTTTTTGCTACCTTGGATCCAAGTGAAAAATAAAACTACGTGATAAATAAATCTGCGTAATCTTTGTTCATGTTGTTGTCTGGCTCAAGAGCTTTTACACTGGTTTGGTAAAGCATGAATTATATGTATAGTTCTGGAAAAGTGATAGCGCCTTTCTCACTGGTAGGAAATTAAAGGAAGGTTTCGCTACCAGTGATATAAACCTGAACAACAAACAACATTAACTTATCCAGTCACACGTTTTGCAGCCGATTACTGATGGTAGCAGCATTTCAGCCACCAAACAATGGCAGCGGCACCTCGATCAGACCGGAGCCTTCTGGGGTGCCCATGATGGCATTTGTTGTGTCTGCTGTCACGGTCAAGTTGAATAGATGAGGGCACCCTTTTGTCTGGGCGCTCTGTCAGTCTCCGGAGCCATTAGAATGTCTTTGGCTGCATCTTCCCTCTCTCGCCCTCCTCCAGAAGACCCCACCCCATCCCACCCGTCCCTCCCGACAAAAATCCTCCAAACTGCCCCCGCTGCTGTGCCGCAGGGATCAGGAGGAACTGGCCCAGTTCCCTCCTCTGTCGACCCCCTCTCTGAACATGCCTTTCTGGAGGGCAGACTTCTATTTATACCTAGCGGGGGACTGACAGTTAACCTTTTGCACTGGGGGGAAATTTCTGGGAGTGGGGCCAATATCTGTGGGCTATTCTAAATCAGACCCTCATTCTGGGACGCTTGCTCTGCATCTGCTCCGTTTCTAGCTGTCCATATACACATATGAGTATATATTGTTGCTATCTATGTGTCTATCCGTGTAAATATCTGTTTGACAGGTCAATGACCCAGTGCCACACGCCACATCCCTCCTTTTTCAGCCTTCTCTTCTTGGGCAGGATAATTGGCTGTGCTTCAACTTCCTTTCATTTCCAGCCACAGTAAACTGAAAGACTCCATTAAAGCACATTCTTATTGCCAAAAGACCCCCCCCCTTCCACTTCCTCCCACTCTGTGTCCTCCCTTCAAGGCAAGAAGACAGCCTGATGTATTGATTTGCACCTCCTATATGCTGGCCTGCTAGACGGTTCAATTTCATCTCCTCGCAGCACCTTTGTGACTTTAGAATTTCTGAAACTAGGCCTCTAATTTGATGCAGTGTGTCAACTGCCAGTAAACATGAAGGCAGTAATGTGAGAATACCTCAGCTCTGCAGTCAAACAGGCACATTTTATGTTAGCTCTTCAAACTGTTATCCTATAATATGATGATAAAATAGTGTAATACAATAAAAGATGTGCCAGTTTCTGTGGTACTGGTCGTAGGTATGTGTACTCACAGGGTGTTTGTTTGGCTGCACTGCATTCATTTGACCTTTCCGACTTGGATACTGCCCATTAAATGTTAAGCTTACAAAATACCCACATTGTAAATGATTAATCTGATGTTGCTTGTTTATTTTGGATTTTCTGCAAGGCACCATGTTATTAGATTCCACAACAAGACACGTTTAACCTCTGACCGTCTTATTTCATTTAAACAACAGTTTGAGACCAAAACAACTGAAATATATCTAATATTCTGTACGAGCACATGTTTAATGTGCATTTCTCCTGTCATCATTCCCCATTCATCATCTGTAATTATTCTGATTCAACATGTAAATCAGACCCTTAAATTGGGAGCCACTGAGCCACCTTAGTGTACTCAGGCCTGTCCATAGTCGGTCTGTATCTGAACATGAGTCTGTGGAGGAAAAAGAAGCTTCTCTGAGGAAGCTCCTGTCACTTTACTCTGCCTGTAACACACACCGGTGCTGTTACACAGACATCCTGACAACTGCTTTGATAAATGCTCATACTCCGTTGCTAAACCCATGTTGAAAAGTAAAACGTGGATTAAGGCGGCGGAGGAACATGAGGACGAACAGATGAGCGAGGAGACATCATCAAGCGCTTATTCTGCAGGAGGAAGTCATGCAGGTGACGATGAGATCACCACCCTGTCTACTTAGTAGTGATGGCTTTTGTTACCACCAGATGACAGTATTTATCTTCTGAGTAGTGTGGACGTTATTACCATGACCACATGTGGACCCCTACTGGCGAGACGCGGAACAGCAGCATCCTTCCTGATCCTACACTGCAAAAAGGTTTAACCTATTTATTTAACTACCTCACGAAGGTATATAATATAATACCTAAGAAATCGCCAAAGACAAAGCACAGACAGGAGCTCTACTGATCGGAAACACACACAGCTATGCAAACGTGGAGAGTGGGTGTTTAAAACTACAGATGTTCCTACAGCTTCTCAAAACTACTGATGCAGATATAAATGCAGATCCGGGGGTGATTTATTAAACAGAGGCAAGGAATATTATTCGTGGAATATTTATCTCAGTGAGCCGAGAGTCACATGCATGATAGAAAAGGTCAATGAAATGGACTGGAGTGCGGAGAAAATCACTGCACCCTCTTCTTCTCTGCCAAAAGGTCTTCAGTGGCATTAATGTCCTGATATATAATGAAAGATAGTGAGCGAGTGTGTGTGTGTGTGTGTGTGTGTGTGTGTGTGTGTGTGTGTGTGTGTGTGTGTGTGTGGAAGTCGTTTAGGTCTACTGAGTCTTCATTACACCAGAGCTGGGTCCACTCCTGTCCTCTGCTTTCCCTCATTGCCTCTCTTTGTGCCGGCCAGGAATAATGAATTACAGTGGATGCCATGGGGGCCTGAGTGAGTGGCTCAGAAGTGGACTCCATTTTAGCTCAAATTACTTCTCAGATCCCATTCAAATGGCAGTCTCACGCCGCCGTCTGCCGCCTTTTTGTGTCCCCGTCTGAAAATGATCCACTCACACTTTTCCTTTATCCGTGCATTTAAGTGGCTTTTTTGGGGGCCAGTCCTCCGGAGCGCTGAGAAATCGCAGGACAATCAAGGAAATGAAAGAAAAACAATGAATGCACTAAAGAGACATAATCATTCTAAACAGTGTAAACACCAGTCCACGGCTCAGTGGGGTTCATCACTTCAGTCAGCATGCTCAGCCTTGTGTGCCGTTCCTGTTGACTCTTCTTCCTCCACAGGACAATAATAAAATGACAGCTAAACCTCAGGTGATGGCACATTATGCATGCCATCCAAACAAATCCTTCCCAGTGTAAATTAAACACACCCAGTGCATCTCGCAGGCCCGATCAGACTCTGAAATCAACCGGGGTAATAATAACAACAACTGAATAAAGCTAATGGAATAAATCAAGGTGCATGCATTTCCATTTCATGATCCCTCCTCTGAGGCAGACGACAAAAAGTCGGCATCTTATGAACAACTCACAATAAAGGGAGCGGCCAAGAATTTACACCGATATCTGCTCTGGGTTCCTAGTTTTATATAGCTCAACATGCAGCCTCACTGATTTGAATCTGTAGACAAGGTGGTATAAGTGTTTGAATGAAATGTCTACTATATAATTCTGTCCACTGTAACTCCACGTTTCCATGCTGAGCACCTCTGGACACCTGTTGTGAGGCTCCACAGACATCAAATCACGCAAATCCTTTGCCGTGTAAATAAACACATCTATAAGCATAAGGACTTGAGCTGCATAATCCGAATTACGCTCGCAGCCCTACTTAGGATGCACTAAAAGTCCATGTTTGTTATGTTTTAATTAGTCTTCATTAGTAGGCGTACGAGACATTTCTGGGATGCAGCCTATTCATCTCGCTGCTGAGAGGCGCACAACGTTGGCAGGCTAGAACCATCTGGGAAAGTTATTGCTCCTGCACTGGCCTTTGACAGCGCGCCCCCGATAAGTGACAAATTCACAACATATCTGCGGCTGGGGGGTAAAAACAACTCAGGTGCACGCGGGGGTGAAAGGGACCACGTCGCACATGGCGCTTTCAGGGGAGTCCGGCACTATTTTGGCTGAACGGCACAGGGCGCGATGCCACACAGGGAGAGGGGTCGAGTGGCCGCTTATGACCGACCTCCCTCCACTATAATTAAAGTTGCAAGCTGGACCCACAGACATAACAGAAATTGTTTCTCGCTTTTAGACGCAGCGAAGATGTGAACGCGTAAAATGGAGAGAGACGGTGGGGGCTTACTCCAAATGACGCGAGCCCTCGCTTTGACGCACAACGTTCAATGGGTTCCTTAAACTCACTCCCCCCACTTCTAGAATTAGTTGTTGTTCGCCATTGCTCCGAGCACGAGTATGACTTTATTCTGCATCACGTGCTCTCCAGCTGTCTCTCCCTCTCTCTCCCACTTGTTCCTCCCTGCTTGTAAAAACCAGACAGGTGCACCAGGCACGAGGGCGATCCGAAACCTGTGAAGCATCTTGTGGGTTCCCGTGGAGGACCGAACGCAGAGCTGGGCTCATTGATCATGGGTCACTGCATATGAGGAGCACCGCTGCTGCTGCTGCTGCTGGTGCATTTTACCTTCCACTTGGCTTTTCTTTGAGCTCCTTGTTTAGCGGTGCTTGCATTCATACACGGCCCCCGCTCTTCCCTCCGGACCCCCCAGCTCCCTCCCGTGTCGGCCTGGCAGCCTATTTGTTCTGTATGACTGAGAATGTAAACCCATTAACCTTACGGAAATAGCCACCACGTGTAGTTCGTTTTTGCTGTCACAAGTAAGACGTCGGCACACGTGAAAAGTCGAGCCGGAAAACTACAGCAGCCTGACACCAGTTGAGTTAAACGCCATTTATTTGCCTGCGTCAGTACAACTACATCAGCTTTTCTGAGCGAACTGCGTCATCTTACAAAAAAATAGGGCAGAAAAACTTGGTTGTACAAAACCTGAGCAGAAGGTGCAGGACAATTACTTCCCTTAATTTAACTTTTCCTTTAACAACTTGTATCAGAATGAGTAATAATTCAGTGAAAAGTTTCTAAGTACCAGTAGATGTAGTTTTATACTTATATAGTATAGTAGAATTACATATAAGTATAGTATACTTATATATTTATAGCGTCCATTCTGACTTTTTAGTTCGCTAAAATTATTTGTACATTTATTTCTGGGTATTTACGTTTTTAGTCAAATCTGCACGAGCGAACCCGCCACAAATGCTCCATATTTGACAATGTGAACAGAACAGGCTCGTTAAATGCTAAAAGTTTTTCAGGACGTAAACACTAAAACTAGTTTCATTAATAAAACTACATTTTTCATGCACTGAACGTTTTGCAAGAACAAAAATAAAGATAGAGAAAATACTAAATCTGATTATTCAAAATTTTACTTAAATTAAAGTTAACTTAAACTTAAATTAACTCACTTTTAAACAATTTTCCTCTCTAAACGTTGCAACGTGATATTGTTTTGGTAGCTTATTAGTTACTTGTCATCTTAAGAAACATTTATTTAACTTGAAAAATAAACGACTCTATTCAGTAAACGTTTTCCCCGTATTAGTGGAGCATTCAGGACTTTTCTGATGGGAACTCACTTTCATTCAATTAGCCTTCATCCAATTTAACCGAGGCCTTAATTGCGCTCAGGGTGGTGCAGTTGTTTGTGTTAAGCTCTGTTAGAGACTTCTGTGAAGAAATACGAGCCGCTCCTTAAGAACAATCCCAATTCAAATGAGACTTATCTACGCCAGACCGATCAGACGGATTAAGAGTTATTAATACGTATAAAGGGTTGAAACCAAAAGATTCGGCAGCCTCAAAGTCCGCAGCGAGGCGACTCCTGAGGATTCCTCTGTAAACACGTTCACACCGCGGGAAAATTATATAGACATCATGGTGAGATGTATGACGCATAAAAAGCGGGGCGCGCAGCGCTATAGCCTGTGTAACAGTGTAGCCACAACAGGAGCAAAAACAAACGCATTCGGCGCAAACGGGGTTTCTTGTAAGTATTGCGCAAATTTGAGTTTGTGAAAGAATATGCAGAGTTTGAGTCAAATCATCTTTGTGAGCTAATTCACCCAGATTTGATCACTAAATATTTTAATGTAATGGGCAAAATAAAATAATTGTATTCGTTTCGGTCCAGACTTTGTCTGTCATTTGTCCAATTCTTGCGCCGCCGCGGCTCTGGCGTCCGCTTGTTTCCCAACATTCTTGGGAAACAGTGGGTCATTAGAAACAGGTGGACTCCCTCCTCACATAGGGGACATTTATTTTGGATTATTTGCATTTCTAGACTGACTTTCTTGCAGCGTTGGCTACACGCAATTAGTCCCGCTTCTAATCTTTTCTAATTCGTCTGCCATGCTCTCGGCTGACCCAGGGTGAAAAAAACACAGCGCGGTCCACAAAGGCGCAACAAAAAAAATCATACAGGATCATCAAATAGGAGAGACGGGCTTTCAGATTTTGAAAGGCACAGGAAGCTGGAGGATTTGGTCTGACCCCTGCATGGTGACAGAGCTGATATCTTAGAGACCCCATTCATCTGGAGGGAGGGATGGTGACCGGGAGAGGGAGGGGTGCGGGGTTGGGTGGGGTGTAAGGAGGCTCACGGTGCATCTGCAGAGGTCCCACCGCCCTGTGATCTGTGAGCTGGCACACATCACGGCGTCCATTCACAAATCCTCCTTCTGCGCGTCAGCTTTTGTAGTACTCCATAGTACCGAGCGCTGGTGACGTGTTAGACAATCCTACCAAGGAAAATACAGCGCAAAAAAAAATAGGTTATAGGAACTCAAGGACAGGGCACATGCGCACAATGCATGCGATGGCAGAACGGGTGGGGGTGTGAGGTTAGCTGTAAGTGAATATGGAATAGGCAGTGTCTGGATTTATGGGCTGCATAGAAACAAAGTCAGACACACCGACACTGAGCTACCGGCTTTAAATTCATTTAAAAACAGCTTACATTAACCCTTCGCTGCAAACAAAGAGAGGTCCAGTGCTTTTCACAACAAACTGAAGAAACCACAGAAGAAACCCGAGGTTTGCACTTATTTTGTAGAAAATGAAAGACATGACATGTACAATGATCAATATTTCCTGCTTCCCTGAACAAGAACTGAATATATTCATAACAAGGAAGCTTTAACCATATGCGGGACTCTCTACGGAGACTCGCACAAAACAAATAAAAATGGCCAACGTTGCCCGTTTTCATTTTCATATTATTGTGATGGCAACAGCGATTCCCCGAAACTTGGCGCAATTCGCTGGGAATTTGATGTGGACCTGCAGGAATCTGAGGACGCGTACCAGCTTCCATGTTTCCAGGCTCAACATGTGAAAAGATGGCAGACCAAGCCTCGGTTCTGCTCGCTTCTGAAAATAGCTTGACAAAAAAAAAATATTGTATTTGACTGCATGTCTGTTTCAACATTGGACCACAATTTGTGCCAGTAGGAGAAGTAAACACGCGTGCAGGTGTTAAAGTGATTTAATCAAACACCACACACGCCTGTTAGACAAGCGACCAAGGCCTGTTTGATGGGCGCGCGCACTAGTGTTCGCAGTCATTTGGATGATTTCTGATAATGTCACAAGCAAAAAAAAACAAATTATTATATTGAAATCATATTTCGATTAGCTGCCTGTGCAGCGTAGCCCTAAATAGAGAATAAGAAACACACTAGAGGCCATCATCAATGTCTTTTTTAAAAAAACAATGCACTTTTTTCAATTTCCTCGGGATTTTGCAGAAGAATCGACGTCTAAAAAAATAAATCTGGAGGATTTTCACGGTTTTAAGCACCTAGCCAATGCAGAGCAGATGACTAGCCTCAACCAGAGCAAGCATGGCAACAAAGAGCCACAAACAATAATACGGCAGATTTAAGAATATTATATCTATGTAGTTAGTAAATATTATGCCTGGCTTCATGACAAAATGTTACCAGCAATAAACCAATAACAAATAAAGAAAAGACCCTTAACCACAGAAGACAAAATGTTCCAGAGGATATTGTTATTTATTACCAAAACCAAGTAAACCAAATAAACAAACCCCAAAAAGCTTCGCTCATTTATCAAACCACAGAAAGTCTCACTAAATGAAGCAAAGTCGGTCAAGATCACTCAAAATCATCATTTTGCACTAAATATGAAAAACAAACTTATTTGACAGATAAACAGAATCAAAAGCTCAAACGAATGGATTATTAAATTGTGTCAGCAAAACAGACACGTGGTGCAGTTTTGTGGCTCAAAGGTTTTTCTTTTTTCAAGCTGCAGTAAAGTGATGTGGCGTCTTTACGTGGACGCAGTCTGAGTAAATCATCTATTCTCCAAACCTCCTCGCGCCCATTTTATTGCAAAGTAGGACTTTAAGTGGAGAGAAGTTAAAAACGCCACACGTGTCAGCTTTTACAGGAAATACATGGTTTCTGGGCTCGCTGACACACTGCGTGGCGTGTTAAAACGTGCACGCAGCCTCTTATTATAATTCAGAGCCTGAAATGGTGTCATTTCCTCCAGACGTCCCTGTTTTGCTGGGAGGTTAGAGGCCAAGCCCAGGCGGTAGCGGCCCGTTTGTGCCCCCATTGTCTGCTGCTTATTTAGCGCTCAACATTAATCTGCGCTTTGTGAGAAACAATCACAGCATGAGAGTGGCCTGTCTAATTACATCTTTCACTCTCAACTTTCGCCACAGCCGCCGACTGGCGAAGTTGGACGAGCCCTTTGTCGCGTGGACACAGGAGCAGAAGGTGTCAGGTAGGTTTAGGATGAGTGTTTTGTACAACGCACCCTTCATCAAAGAACAACAAACACGTTCACCAGAGCAGTGCGTAAACGTGCGGTAACAGCGCGTGATGGTGAACTTTGTCGATTCGTTTGCACATGACCCGTCCAGGCGCGTTTGAACGCAAGCCCAGATCACTCCAAATAAATACTTTCTGCATTGACACCTCGCCGTAATTGCTTTGCAATTTGCACAGAGCATATTTAACAGGTGAAAAGTCATGGATATGCTGTTTCTCCCGCAGGACAAACCCTGGCTTACACTAAATCTTAAATTACAGGCTTTGACGTGTCGCCAATATGCATTTAAACAACACTTTGGCGCAATAAACCAACCTTTGTCGACGACGCTAACTGCGTACAAGCATGTGCACATTTCATTTAACAAACACCCATAAATCTGTATTATATTAGTACGATGCACAATCAAAACAGGACCAAACGTGCATGTGTCTTACACTCATTTAAGAAATGTGTCTAAGCTTCAACCACGGCTAGAAAAAAGCAGCAAAATGCGAGGGGCGCTTGTAATAATACGGCGGAGGCAGCTGACTTTCTAACTGAATTGTTCCAAGACTCTCACTCACTCACTCAGTCACTCAGTCAGTCTTGTGTCTCCTCCGGTCCTCATCGAAGCCCCCTTCGCTTTACGCGCAGCCCAGGTTCACACGCCGGCGGAGACGCGCGCGAGCCGTCCCCGCAGCCCCACGGGAGGAGACACGCAAACTTAGCGCCGGTCAGCAAAGTTACCCGAAGTTTTGTCTTTGGCGCGACTCAGTATCCCGAGCACCGCGCACAAAACAGTTTGTTTGCATCACTGATTTCTTTTAAAGGGATACGGACCCAGTTGTTGCTCGACCGCAGCGTCACGACAGGCGAACATGGGCAGCAGAAATGCTCAACACGCGTCCCCGCGCGTTTGAAATCACAGCAAAGATTGTTTGGCTGTCGCTTTCCTGACACATTGCGTTGGCAATTATGAGCCGACTGGAAGCGACGTGACAAGTCGACGAATGGTTAAATTTTACGTCGCAGCCAAGAAAACGTTCTCCCCATAGGTTGAGATCATACAGCTGTTCCACGCTATTTAATTCCCAACAAATACACTCAGCCCACATTCACTTTAAACCGGAGCTTAAAGTAATTTTGCTCCGCGCATTTAACCTTCCACGGGACAGACGTTACGTGTCAATTTGACCTTAGACGTGTTAACCCTTAGCGCTGATGTATATTGAGATATTAGTGGTTTTGTGGGAGTCTAACGGTTCACACTGAAGCACATGTTGCTTTAGTTTTATGTCACAGATGCCCAACACGTCCACACGAGGTCATTTAAACCTGTCTGTGTCCCTTGGTTCCGCCAGTGCAAATTTCATTTTAATTTGTAAAAGTAGTAACAATTACTTATTGTTGCACGTGTTAAATATAGGCTGGAGGTTTTATTTAAATATAAGGCCAACAAAACGTACTATTCCTCCTTATACTGGGAATCCCTCCCTGTCCTGCAAACAAGGAACCCCGGGGGTCCCCACAACCCACTCCGACCGGCGATCCTCCAATCTCCTATTGTGTCTCTAAACACAAACTAACTGATGTGCATCGTGTTTCTCTTTTGCAAACTCAACCTCCAAAAAATTAAGTTACAGGTTCATAAACAGAGATGGATTATTGGGAGTATCTGAGGGCATGCACAGGATTTAAATTAGGCTTCCTCTCCGTTAGTCCGGGACTCTTTCCCTTTACCAAGGCGAGGATGGGCGTTTGTGGGCTGCTTTGGAGTCTGCGTCACGTGGCCTGGTTTCTGCCGTCCGATTGGTGCAAGGCACGTGTCTGGGAGGACGGTGGGAAAACGTCACTCGGGGGGCTCGTATTGAAAATAAGAACAAAACTCCAGAGTGAGAGTATTAGAGCATCAGTTTAGGAGCCTCTTTATTTACCCTTAGTTTAGTTTAGGTGTAGGCAATACTGAGCACTCGGAAAACGGATAACGCTAGGACGGTGCGCAAATGGCACATGCTCTAGGTCTAAGATATCAGTTGTAACCCGCTATTGAGGGAATATATGTCAAAAAGTATGCTTTTCTCGGAGGACACTACCGCATGGCTTTGTATGGTGTCCAAGGCATTCACTAGTCATTGACTTTATTTTTTTTATTTATTTTGCGCTCGTAAATTTTTTGCAATTTAATTTCCCCGAACTTCCTTGCGAATTCGACTACAGCGGAGAGCAATAAAGGGGTTAAAGAAAGTAAAGCGGGGAAAGTGAATCAGTATGGAAGAAAATGATCACGGCAACAGAGACGTGGTGGAGCGGCAGGAGTCGGTGGATGAATCAAACAGAGCCATCCTTCCCCTGTTACAAGCGCCGGGAAACCTGCAGATCCCTCACCGGGTCACCAATTTCTTCATCGACAACATCCTGCGGCCGGATTTCGGGCGGAAAAAGGACGCAGGTGCGAACCGCGATGAAGGCAGCCTGGCCTCGCAGGAGAGCCACGACAGCCCCGCAGCCCCGCAAACCGAGCCGGTGGGGAGCACGGTGCCGACGGAGGGGACCTCCACCCCGCACACGGTTACCGGGAACAAGAAGCAGGCTATAGCCAGCGACGAGCCCCTGAAGCCCCGCGGGGAGAACGGAGACCAGTGCCTAAGCTCAGACTCAGACAGTTCCCAAGCCAGCTCAAACCCGGCCACGTCTCAGCCCATGCTGTGGCCAGCCTGGGTCTACTGCACCAGATACTCGGACAGGCCTTCTTCAGGTTGGTGGTACCGTGCATGCTTTTCACACACTACCCTGCTGCGGTAACCTGAAATACCCCGTAACACTGACCCCGGATGCCTTGACCGACTTCTGCCGAGCAGAGCGCGGCGTGCAGCGCAAAGGGCGGCACGTTCGCAAAATGTGAGAAAATACAAAGAGTGGGGTATTTAATGCAAAACAGCGGTAAAGTGGGCTACGTGGACAACGTATCCTTGCGCAAAGCAGAACAATAAAATATAGTCTCTTGGAGAAGAGCAGGCCTGTTATTTAAAATGCAAACAAGACAAAACGAAATATTTCTGAACAATAAATCTCAAACTATTCAATTTTAATTCCTCACTGAAATACATGAAAACACAAAAGCAGGCGTTTTAACCTTTACGCACGGATTTTTGCACTAAAATGCTCGCGCAGCCTTCTTCCAAATTTCCCCGGGTTATGAATATGATAATACGGGGCTCCTACATATAGTAAACATACGCGCGCTGATAGGCTGCGTGTCTCCCAGACAATCTGCACGTCTGCAACATATTCTTTCACGCGCTTGTCTGAGTCGTGCTCGACGTTGGACGAGCAGTGATTGAGGTGAATTAAATCCGTTTTCGCCACGGACGCGTCCACGGTCCGTGCAGACCCACACTATGGCGAGCGGGGCGCACGGATATTTCCACCATTTGTGTGTGAGGCTAAAGACGTTCCGGAGTCTCGGCGCGCACGAACTTTTACATCTTGCGTATTTTCATAGCGTCCATCAAAAGTAGAGTACAACTTGTTCTCATGCATTATGTAACACTGTATAGAGTGGCGTAGGAGACTACTACGAGTTGTAGAGCTGCACACATTTCATATGGGCTGCTTGAAGAACACACACACACACACACACACGTCTATTCGTCATGAAAACAGCTTTTGTTATATCGCTTTTAAAATGTTGTGTTGTTTGGAGAAGGGGCACAAACACCAAGAACCCAACGCTGCACAAATAGGCCTCTATCCAGATAGAAAATTAATGTGTGCTGCTCAAATTCTGTACACGTTTGCCCACTGAGCAGCTTCTTAAGTGACCCACAAAAGCAAAAATGCAAAGTAGCTGCTTGAAATTTATCCAGATTTTTTGGTTTTTGCCCACATCGCCAAAAACAGCGGCTGAGTCGTGTCACCGGTGTTTTTCCATTGTTGCCTAATAATTTTATACTACAGAGAGTCTCACTGTGTGTGAAGGCACATAGCCTGCGTGTGTGAAAGAGCTGGAGCGAGGGGGGGGGGGGGTTGTTTTCTTCAATGAACGTGTCAATATTCTACATATAATCCTCGTCGTTCTTAACAGATTATTATATTTGGGTTTTTCTACCATGCAACAAACGTTTTAAAGAGACACTTTCTGATAACAACATGTGCCCATCGAGCCACTTGTTTACATTGTTTACTTTGATGAATAAATAAGTTTAGACATGAACGTTTCCTTGCACATGTTGTAGATAAAAGGTGAGCAAAGCACGTCAAGCGTTGACTGGCAGCTTTAGACGTTATTAAACTGTGAAAACTTCATGAACGTTCATTTTACCGTCTATTCACTATACACGCGTGTCTGTGGCTCCCACCCCCTCCACCCCCCACTCCCTCTCCACCACAGGGCCAAGATCTCGCAAACCAAAGAAGAAAACGACCAGCAAAGAGGACAAGCGACCACGGACGGCCTTCACAGCAGAGCAGCTGCAAAGACTAAAATCGGAGTTTCAGACAAATCGTTACCTGACCGAGCAGAGACGGCAGAACCTGGCGCAGGAGCTGGGCCTGAACGAGTCCCAGATCAAGATCTGGTTCCAGAACAAGCGGGCCAAAATCAAGAAGGCCAGCGGCACTAAAAACAGTCTAGCCTTGCACCTGATGGCACAGGGACTGTACAATCACGCCACCGTCACGTCGAAAGACGAAAAATCAGACAGCGATTGATTCCCAGAGAAGTAACAGCAGCCTCCTGACGAAAAGGAACCTATAGTAATCCTAGATGATTATGGCTATCACAGCGAAACTCTACAGGAATATTTACAGCAGATAAAATACCACATAGTACTAGTCCTATACACTCGTCGTTGAACCCACTCGAGATAGACCTACAGAAAATAGTGCAAATAAGGTCACTGGACTTCTAAGAGTCCCTGCAGGAATATTTTATGATACCTATAGGTTCCTATAGGAGTATTATAGTGGTTTTTTTCGTTATATGGGAGGGTAAATCAAGCCTACAATGCAATAATTTCATCAAGTAAAGGGCCAGTGTATAGAGTATACCAGCATAAATTGTTTTAAAAAAATGAGAGAGATATTTCATATTTCTGCAATATCACGTCTATTAAAATGTTGTATAAAAGGTATGTTTTCATTGTATGTCGCCCCCCACGACCTTCGTTTTTATATAGGCCTACTGCTATCCATGATTGTCATCACTTTACATTTAGCCTAACTAGCTGGCACTTGACGTTTCGACCTGTCAGTGAAGTGAACAAACTTAAGTCCAAAGAATATTTTTCTGCTGCATCCAGGCTACTGTGAATTTAAATTAATGCTAACACCAGTTTTATTTCTATGCTTGTTGGTTTCCTTAGTTGTGTTTTGATGTGAAATGGACAGAGGGACGCGTTTTTTCTGAGAGTTAGTCGCAGACCTAATTGGGCAGACTATGGATTTTGATACGTTTTGTAAAATGAAATTCACAGGAACCGTTTCTTGTTGTAAGTGACAGAGAGGTAGTGATTTTTTCTAACACGCCACTTAAAACTAAAAAAAACTGAGTTACGCCCTTTTTCTACGTATGTGAACGTTTGACAGCCTTTGAGACGAATTGACGCGCGTATTCCATTCGTTTTGCCAATGCACCAGTGCAGCTATTATAGTTTTAAATAGCAATATAAATCATTTTGTAGCTAAACGAAGGCTATAATGCTGCCTGTAAAATCAGAAACAACTTTGTAGCATAAAGACAATGACAACTATTTCGCGCACTCCTGACTATAGACTATGAATGCAGGTTATTGGATGTTCTTGTTAAATTTTTCACTATATACATTTTATTACATATCCATATATCATAAAAGAAGGCAAATCCGTCAGTGACTGTATTACAAATGTTGGAAATCTCTTATCGTTGTTGAAAGGACTTCATGTGTATTTATATAGATTATATTGAGAAAAAAAATCTATCCAATGACCAGTGTTGCTTTAGAGTAGATATCTGAGGTGTTTACACTGCTTGTTTATCTTGCAATAACTTCTTTTGTTTATATTTTTTGTGAATGAAAATTTGTTTATGGGGCCTTTGCATGACAGCTGCAATTTGTTGTACTTGGGCAAATAACTGTGTTTATAAACTTTGGTCTTTATCGACGAAAGTATGATTGAGCTAAGTTTTAGACTGTATCCATACCAAATTGTGGACTTTTTTGCCTTTCAAAGTGTTTTTGTTGTGTATCTGCAAAAAGTGTGTGTGAATTAAAATCCACCAAACAGAAACACACTTTGCCTTAAAGTTCAAGGGTGAACTTTTTATGAAACAGAACTGTGCCGAATCAGAGAAGCAGTATTACTTCAAATGCAGACTATTCAAGTTTAATGCCTTTATGAAAACTGCTGGTATGACATTATGAATCTACTCATCAGCATATATCTATCTATATATGAACATGTTTAAATAAAATTACAACACAGAGTTGTAGAATACAATGCTATTTTTATTTTATGTTGGAAGTATTCTTTGGTATAATGTACATAGTTTGTATCATGTATTAATTGTGTAATTAACTGCCTCCTGAAAACTGCAAAAGAAGAGTAAATAAACCTTGAAGATTATACCCAAGTCATGACGAGTCTCTATGAAGCAACTGGTTTACATATCGCAAATATGAACTTTAATCAAGCTGAGCTTCTGTGAACAGAGAGAAACACAACATGTGCATCACGGGTCAAACTATCAAAGAAATACATTTTTCAATAAATGTGTCCAAATGTCAAATATTTACAGATTTTGTCGCAAACATTACTCATTTGCGTAAAACAACCCCCACTGTAGCTCAACATCACATTCATGGAGGATAGAATTCACAGGTTTCGAGATTAAAACATTCGCAAAAGCACCAGCATTATGCAAGGGAAAGCCTTGAACAATTCCCAGGCATGTTTCTTCAACAATACCTTATCTGCATTTCCATACTTGCACCACTAGTCTTTGAACGCCAGCGGCGAGTGACTAGCATTAGAGCAGACAGGGCTGCTCCCAGCACTGTCTTCACGATGGTCAGTCTTCCTCTCCGCTTCTGAAAAGACCCTGTGCTTCGATCACAAGGCAGAAATGGGACTCGAAAGGAGAGAGTGAGAGATAGGGAGGGGGGAGAGAGGAAGAGAGAGACACAGAGCGAGAGAGAGCAATGAAGGTCAAAGCCTGTCATGGCTGCAGGTGGCTAGCCTCCCCCCTCCCACCCTGCAGTAACCCATTCTCCACACACGGCTCTCTCGCTTGCTAAATCATACTCCCCTACTACCACTTGGTTTTATTTTATTCCTGCCTGGAACGCATACATCCCCACGCACAATAACACGTTTCATTCTTTTCTGTTCCTCCTCATCAATATATTCACAGGCGGGAAAGCCCTGAAGTTCACACAGGGACACCGGCGCATGAACAATCACAAAAGCTGTGGGGCTGAATTGGCACATTCTCCTGGAACAAAAGACTTTATCTGGTAATAATCTGTCCTCTCTCTGGAAGTGAGAATCAGGTGTCCAGGTGACCTCAAGTGATTTTTGTCCATGGCTCTTAATTGTGACCAAAGCGTCACGCATTGCTGTCAAAGCACGACGCGCGGCAGCATAAATTAACGGCAGTTTGCTGGCAGAGGCTGCACCGAACTGCAAGGATGCCTGGAATAAGTTCCCCTCTGCAGTGCAGCTGGCAACTTCAGAAAGTTCTCATGCTGTAAAAATGTAAGTGGAGGATGCATCAGGGAAGTATCAATGTCTACCTCTATACACAAAAGGGCCCCATCCTGCTTTGACCTCTCCTACCATCCTCCCCCTCCCCTACTGTGTCATTTACCCACAGTTTCTAAATGCTTCCTACGGCCAGAGTGGAATCTGCTCAGAGGTGCCTGGGCTTTGTGGCGGAAACATAATTAAAGTGGTGAAAGATGTAAAAGGTGAAGAATGGGGATGACATCAGGCCAATTTCACACTTGGCACTCGAATGGCTAGGTCCAAGCCAGGACTCTTGCCTCGCAACACAGATCAAAGCCCACTGTCACCGCACCACTGCAGGAAAAAAAGAGGCAAAAGGACACCTAACTATGCTAATCCCCTGGACGAATATATTTTAATCTTGTTAGAATACAAGTTAATGCCGTGGCTCAGTGACTGAACTTTTTGGCAAGAATAAGAGGTGGACAGACCTACTTTTACCTTTTCTACATGAGGTGCTTCCGTCTGGCACCGGATAAACAGCCGGAGTCTGAACAAACTTTCTTCAGGGCAAACTCAGTGTATCATCAAAACACACACACTGTATTGGCTGCAGATAAGCGCAAGCCCATGAAAAGGCAAGCAACAGTTTTTATTAAGAACAATGATGGGAAAAAAGAAAAAAGTCAATCTGAGTGGCCGGTGACCCCGCCTGAATCCCCACTAGGGCACCTAACATGCAAAGGAAATGAGTATTTTGTGGACTGGTCTGTCCCCTCTCACATAGAGCCCTCCTTTCTCAAAAGCACCTTGGTAACCCTTGATCTCTCATGTATGGAAGTCAGGGCGCTGGGGCCTGCAGAAGTTGACTAGCAGACAATAGCAAGCGGATGCTTTCTGGAAAAGTCACACCCAGGCAACTCTCATTTCACACACAGTGTTTGAGTGAACTTTAAAAAAAAAGATGCGAGACTTTTCACTGAAGATTCTCTTTGTTCACTTAATGAAATTCAGTAAGAGAAACATCCATGTTCTGCTTCCCATGTATAGCTGTTTTAGAATGTATGTTAATTTCACTAGCTTGTTTATGTTTAAGTGACCTGATTAGCTATGTAGGTTTCTGCCTGTAAAAAATCCAGCCTAGTTCCAAGCACCATAAGTTATTTCAGATACATTTTGAATCCAATCGAGATTTTTGCAGACGGCATTTGATATGAACTATAACAACTGTATAAAAATACAGAAATTCTAAAAATGACGTATCGTATGATGATTTTTTTTCATCTCCGTAGGCTAAAACTAATTTACACTTTAAAATTATATTTAGAATTCTCGCCATTATGTCTTTGTCAATTGTGCTTAAACTAAACCATTTATGGAGGACTAGAAATTTTCACTTTTCAGTTGAGCGTTTCAGGTCAAGTAGTAACACAGGTGTAGATACTATCGTATTTGGACAATCTCACTAACTTATAACATATAGAAACAGTGATACAGTAAAACAGACCCAAACAAAGCTTTATTTTTTTCATAAAAATATATGGACCATGTGTTGATGCAGCCAGTCGTTACTGGTTGTGCTGTTCTTCAACACGTTTCCAAACTCAAAATAGTAATGATTCCCTCAACAGCCACACTATGTTTCTAAAAATATAGGTTTTCCTCAACTTAACTAACAAACTTAAAGGATCAGAAACGTTCGCACCTAAATACTTTTGCTCTTTTACTCTGAGATTCGCAATACAAAATATTTACAAATCCTGAGGTCAAACATATGCAAGTAACAAAGCAAAACCTACTTAATTAAATTAGCTCTGATCACATTGATATGCACTAACACGGTAACATAACTCCGCACAAACCCATTAGTGGTAATAGAATAGGCTGCGTTATAGTACGATAACACAGAGCCTATTCAATAAAAACCCTGATGTGTTGAACAGTCAAGGTGTCTTTTTCTTGGCCCTTAAAAACTGTCTCCTACATTCTTCTTCTACATACTAAATTAAGATGTACAGTGTACAGTCATGCCAGTTCTGGCCTTTTTTACTGAGTTTGTGTTGCTTGCTGACACAGAGGCAGACAGGGTCAAGGATACATCTGACTCACCTCAGGCCCCCTGCTCTCCCCGGGGACCGGCCTGTCACTCACTTTGTGGTTACGCATCATAGCTGACAGAGGCACAAAGTGAGAGCTCGATACTGCATCAACAGCAGCAACATCATCACCAAAACCCATCCTTAGCATGACATCTTCCTCCTCTTCCACCACCACCACCCTCTCACTACACTGTGAAAGGAAGGAAAAAACATATTCACACCAAGAGCCAATAATAATATGTCAGTGTGAGTAGGAAGACCTAAAAATAGAAGATTTGGACATTTACCTTAAAATTCTCCACACTGCAGTTGGGATGTGGAAGGCTTGGCAATGGAGTTGTTAGTGGCAAGCAGACCTACAAAGGTTTAAAACGATTGGGAGTAATATTTAATTTCAGCTTTATTAAAGCAAGATACACACGTCTACACTCTGTGAGCCATTTAAAATGGGTCTAAGTCAGTGAAACAGTGTCGGATTAGTGTAGCATATAGCCTCTAATTGGTATCGGTTATTATGACATGATATGCACACAAACAGAGCTGTGTGGACAGTAAAAGCTTTCATAATCACGATCAACACTTTGTCCTGCTGAATACAAAACAGATATAGTCACTGAAATACAGTTGTGCGCCAGAAGACAAAGGATGCTATGGCCTGCACCAATGGTCCAAATACAGCCATAAAACCACGAAGAGAAAGAAACAATGCGTAGGAACAATATAGTTTTATACTCATCTCGAAAGCCACAGAGCATAAAATTCTGCAATCATCAGACTGTTGCAGAATAAAATGGCGGCTCGCCAAAGACATGGGTGAAGAGTTTGAATCTGGAAGTTAACACTTTGCTTTTCAATGTAGTGAGGGGTCATAACGAAAACAAAAAACATGGCGTTTCCGTTTGTACTCTGGAAATTGCACCGCTGTGGTTTCACTAATGATGTCTGGAAGACTTCAAGTAGTCCAAGTATTTCAAGGAAGAGTGTGCAACAACGTTTGGGGCTCTCGCTGCACGGACTGTGGCTGAACATAGAACACTATCAGGAACTACACATATAGAATGAATTCATGACATCTGTCCGGGTTTCTTTACATTTGACGCAGTTGACTGGATACACCAAAAATAATCATCTTGGTTTGAGTTGGCGTGTAGCTAAGGCTCAGCCGACCGTGTCTTAGCTCACAGGAGTGGGCGTCTCTCTTTCTCCCTCTCACTCATTTTGCAGCCTGCTGCCATTTTAACTGTTCTGAGTGGCAGGCGAGAGGGCGGGGTTGGTAGTGGCAGCCATGATGGAGAAATCACTAGACCCAATCCTGAGCAACAGCCCCAAAATCCAAACCAGTTTACACATTACTCTGTGTTTTGGTTCAGGACAAAACTGGCGACTCCAGGTATACGGCAATGCGACAACAGACATTATTATTAACAATATCTCACTGTGAGCATGTCAAAACATATCTACTAGGTTATACATAAACATACCATACACATATGCTTATATGAAAGCAGACAAGCAAAAAAAAAACAAAAAAAAAAAAAACAACTGTATATGAAAACTGTACCAAATAGTCAATCAGATTAAAAAAGACAAAAAAACTTCAGCTAAAGAAGAGCAGCATTATTTTTTGAACTGCATATTTCTTAAAAGGTCGTGTTGAATATAATATTTATATAAGATTTTCTTCTGACTGTGGCTATGTACGCACATGCTCTGATTACAGCTTCGGCCGAATACCTTTAAGAAGCAGTTGCACATAAAACTTCTTTAATATAGATAAAAACCTGAATAAATTGGAAAGCAATTATGTCCCAGCTCAGAAAAAGAATTACAACTCAGCCCAAATAAAATAGAACAATTTAACATACAATATAAAAAAATATAAAAAATATATATAAAAATATACTTACAGTTCGTGTTTAATAAAACATCCCAAAAAAGAGCAAACAATGCTAAATAAAAAAAAAAATAAAAAAACATAAAAAAAAACAACAACAACAAAAAAAGCTATCCATGTTGTCACAGGATCGTCTGAGCAAAAACAAACAAAATTCCCTTAACTTCATAGTTATGACAGATTAGTCAGCAATATTTTTTTTAGTCTTGCTGATGTCATGTAAACCAAATGAAACTGTCAGTTATTAACATCAAGAGTAGGTTTTCCCAACAAATTGATACTTGTGGTCCCTCAAGCCACACTGGGTATTATGTGGGTCACCTCCATGCCCCCGCCTCATTTCCCCACCCCAAGTGTGAAAATTAAAAAGAAAACAAAATGTCTTCCTTGGTTGCTCGGAGTGGCTCTTATCCAACTACATTTGAGGTCAAAGTTCATTATGTCCCCTTGGCAACACCAGGGCAGCGAGTAACAGTGTCTAGACAGGTCATGGTACCCCCCCATGCCCAAACTAACCAGCTACCCCTTGGCTCTTCCGGAAGGAGGTGTCAACAGCAGCCAAGTGCAGGGTAAACAGGGCGGGGGGTGGGTGGCCTTTGGCCCTCGTGAGGTCGGATCAGCACCTCCACCCTCCAGTGATCAAAGCGGAGGATCCTCCATGCCAGTGCCTTGGTCAAAGGGGGCAGGGCCGGGAGATGAACTCTGCGTTTCTGTAATCTGGACGTATCCAGACCCAATTGTCTTCTTTCACAGCCCAAAATGGACCCTTCCGGTGCTGCTGATTACATTAGTGAGGGCAGCCTCTTTTCACAGGGGTGTCTGGACAAAAGAGGCGCTTCTGTGCCCCTCGCCATCTGGTCCCAAAATAACAGAAAAGGTCCCAGGGAAAAAAAACAACACAGCTAGCACCCAACCTTAAAGGAAAGGAACGCTCTCTGAATAGATGGGATTGCTGGACAGATAAGCAAACATACAGTAAAGCCCCACACATTTATGTAGAGATTGGAACCCAATCTACATCAGCAAATAAAGCCATGTACACGGGCTCTAATGAGCAGACTGACAAATCGCTGACGGATTTAGGCAAAAATGAAACTCAGCTGTGCACCAATTAGAGAACAGTGCCACACACAGATCATTACTGCAAACGATCAATATTTAGAGCTATTGATTGTTTTCCATTAGCTTAGACTAATTGATCTATCTGTGATGGAAATGAGAAAGAAGTCCACTAAAGTATGCAATAGTCCCAGTGTTTAATAAAATGGAGACGACTGGAATGGAGAAAAACGTAGTACTTGTTTTATATTGCTGCTTCACAGGTGCATCATATTTAGACAATTGCAAATTAGCGGTAACTGACATGAACTATATACCACAACGTAGGTCTTTCTTTAAATTGGACATTGCTGCTGGTTTGGCACAGGTCAGGTCAAGACTCATGCCGATAAACCAAGTGCTTATTACTACACCTGTGCTGTACAGCTCAAAACTGCTGCTTACTGGCATTCTCATAATAGCACCGTCTCCTCATTTTCACAGTTTTGTCCATCTCCCATTTGTGTGAATAGTGCAGTGAAACTTTAGAATGATGGCCCAGCTATTAACACCTGAATGAAAAGTAATCAGCCAGTAGAATTATTCTTTAGTCAAACAGAGCAGATAAGGTTATAAAATAGGTACGTAGTCATTATAAATAAGTTGTAAAAGTGCTAGTGAACAGTTAAGAAGTCATCGTTTGCCTTAAGCCCAATTTAAAATCTAATATGACTTTATCATTTTATCTGTTCAGCATCACCTTTTGCGGTTTACACCTGCAACCTGCAAAGGACGGGAGCGGGGGGATACATAGACTTCTACAGTCACAAAATGTAAAACTTGGGGCTTTTGAAGCTTTGTTTTGCCAACACTGATTATGTGCTCTGCTATGCATGGTCTGTTTTTCACTCACCGGCTAAGCCCACGAGGAAATTTCATAAATAAACAACCTCATTACTGACAAAGGTGATATTGTCCTTGATCTTGAATGGTTTTGTCAGGAGAAAGGTGAGGAGTGAAGTTAGACGGAGGAGCCTGTCCATATGGGGCTACCAGCTTTGTTGTGAAAAATGATTTACATGGCAAACTCGTCACAAAAATAAACCTTAAGCTATAAAAATTAATGTACATATTCAACTTGTCAGATAGACCCGTCATAAGTTTAAACGACGATTGAGGGGATTTATGAAATCCAAATGAACAGTACTGCTGGCTCCAACTGACGTATTAATAAATCATCATTACAGGCTTTTCATTAGCAGAGCTAGGACATGCAGATCCAAGGTAAACTTCAGCACCTAGAAATGATTTTTTGATAATGTTGAGCTTTGAACTCCACAGAAATTATGTAAAGCTGATTTTAAGTACCGCGATTGTGTGTAATTTTAATTTATTTTGCTTGAATGTTAAAGAGACAGCATTTTTGGTCTGGCATAGCACATGTTCTTCAAGGTAAACCAAAAAGTTCAGTGAATCACTTACCTTCCAACTTTTCATTTTCTACAGGCTACAATTTTCAAACGTTTTGACAAGGTCTTGTACTTTTAATTTTTTAAATAAAACACGCCAAAATTTAAAATGTATACGAATAAGTAAAAATAAAAGTGTACTGCACGAAAACACACTTGAGAGCAAAAAGCCAAAATTGGTCATCTGGCAAATAACGCGATTCATAAAAATGAACTGAACGTGAATGACAGTATACTGCTAAGCTCTTTGACAGCTATATCCTGAGAAAGGTGGAAATTACTGGAAACTGACTTCACATGGAACAAATTCCTCTCATCCCTGCTGTGATGCAGCAACATCCTGAAAGTACATGTGCTTTTTTCATCCGTGTCATATTTAGGTGAGGTGTTAATATTAAAACACTGGAGAGAATGCGCTGAAGCAGATGAAGTGATGATCTGTCTGCTATTCTTGTGACAAAGCTCAGGCGTTGATTTTCCCTCAATACTGAGTAAAGGTGCAAGTTTCAAACTTCAGAACCAGATGAGGCTTGGCACAGTCAGACATTACATCTGTACAGTGCTAAGGACTTGCTGTCCTGACTTGCACTCAGATCCGGATTTAACAAGCTTAAACATAACTTGGACAGTTAGTTCAAAATCACATTAGTTGTCGTTTGTAATAGTGCTGTACACAGATGTTCACTTGTACAAGCTTTATTTCCTTTTGGCAGAAGAACATTTTTTCCCCAATATGCATACAGATGTGGCTGATATTTTTCTGTTTCATGAACAAGACCTGGGTTGGCCTTGCAAATATTGATAAAAACAGTGAGAATAAAGGCCTCTGCACCAAGAGAGAATTAAAAATTACAGCTAGGACCAGACGGTTTTCTGAGTTTTGTTGTTGAGTTTTGGAGAGTTTGCCGCAAGAAAACAGTAGTAAATATGCTGGTGAAGCATGCATAAGTAAAGTATTACTCATGAAAGTTAGAAACACAGTGCCTTTGCCAATTATTATTCTTTTTAAAATTGAACTTATGACAATTTTAGAAAAATCACATAATAGATTTGAACTTGCCATGCCAACGCAGCACTGGCATAAATATTTAAACTTGCATAAGATCAGACAATCTTACAGAGGAGTCTTACAAACAACTGTTTTATATTCATAAACCAGTAGCACCAGCTTTTCAAGCAGGTAGTGTACAGAAAAAAAAGAAAGAAAAGGATTCACAATCACAGCCAGAACTGAAGCAAACTCACATACAGTACATGTGGTCATTCACCATGTTGTGCCCTGTTAAATGTCTATTCCCAACACATGCTTTAACATATTCCAGACTAGAAGCAGTAAAAACAAAGCTACAGCAGGTCAAGCTATCAAACAAATAGTGTCCAGGGAAACACAATACCATTACTTGTCTGGAAACAAACCCTCCGCAAAAGCCGACTTTCTAAACTTTTCCTCTCTATCACTGAAGACCGCAACATTCTTCCACTATATTCTCAATTCTGCACTTGTTACTTGCACACGTTAGCATTTGTGCATAGTCAAAGTAAACCTAAATAACAACAACAGCATTATTAAGACCGACCCACTACTGACTCCCTGTGTAAGTGTCTGCTGGGAGATGCACATAACTGTCAGACACCAGCTCCGTTTCACAGCTGTGGGATAAGTAAAGGGAGTGTAATATACAGAGGGCAGGTGGTGCCAGTCAAGTGAAGCACATGAGTGTAATCCCAAGCTGTAGTTTTTTAGTTAATTAGTTATTTTTCCGAAGCAATCTTCAAATTATGTCATCAGGTCTTACACAGTACTCATTATTCCCTGCAACAAACAAGCTGGAAATAAGACTCAATCCTACTGAGACCTCAGAACTGGGTTCCATGAAGGGACTTGAGCCCCTGTGTGAAACCAACAAGAACCAACACGACACTTGGCATTTTCCAGCTAACGTGGGCTGTTGCACACTGGTGAGCACAATGGCAAGCCATGCTTCTTCACTGTGTAGGTTTGAGAGGTGGGAAAATTGAATAAAAACCAAATCGCGCATCTAGGTTGTCCATGAAAGCTTAAAAACCTAAAGGTTTTGCTTAACAATGCACTGTGTGTGTGTGTGTGTGTGTATTTATATACACACACTAATATATATATATATATATATATATATACACACACTAATATATATATATATATATATATATATATATATATATATATATATATATATAAAAAAAGAAAACTTAAACTGTCAGTGTTTAGCAAGTTTTTCCTTTTCAGATCAACGGAGAAAACTAAAATGAGCAATTGACAAAAACTCTGTAGGAGAAACAATGAAAAAATAATTGTTTTTGAAAATGTTTCAATAGCAAAAGAAAAAAAAAGCTCACTATAAAAGACATATTGGCAAAACTAACAAAGCAATTCTACTGTAAATGTTGCGATCCTATATCAAAGTCTAAGAATAATTTAGCTTTGATACCAAACCATAACATGGCACGAGAGCAATAATCACGTTCTTAAAAGGCATCGCTTATATTATTTAGTCATATTTGTAAAATACTGCGAATGAACAAATG
Organism: Betta splendens; assembly: GCF_900634795.4. Lineage (NCBI taxonomy): Eukaryota > Metazoa > Chordata > Actinopteri > Anabantiformes > Osphronemidae > Betta > Betta splendens. Next base: position 18,962,751 of record NC_040884.2, read on the forward strand.
TGTCTACAGCTCGCCTTGCTCTACTGTTAGAAGCTGGCATTGGAAGTGGTTTTGGGGGGAGGATGGGATCTGAGCCAGTCACTGTACAGTAATATGAAGCTATAAACCAATAGAACACATTCTGAAGATACACTGATGATCTCGACTGTCTCTCACCGTAGCTATTTTTTAATGAAACACGGCTGAAGTTGAACATCACTATGCTAATATTGACAGAATATTTTTCTGTCAAACTGTCCAAAAGGTAAACAGTTCCAATACACTACAAATCTAAAACACTTTGGACAGACAGACTCTGCTTTATGCCCCCTGCACTTGAAATAGAAACTTCTCAAAGCACTACGCCTAAAACAAAAACACAAATTGTTCCATTTCTGTCATTGTTAAAAGTATGAAGATGCGTTCATGAAATATGATGCATTTATTACTCTCAGCTGCATCAGAAAAACCCAGTTTATTCCAGTTCTCCAGTTCTATTTGATAATGGTGGAGTACGTAAAAATTGTTATGCGCAGGGTAAAACTGTGCTAAATATTTAATGAGAATGATTGACAATATAACTTCATGACAACATCTACAAAGGTTACAAAAATGGCTTCTAGCTGTTTTTTTTTGCAATAGAAGAGAAAAGTTTAATCAGACTCACACTCTAGTCCATCGTTAACTTTTACTGGTAAGTGATGATTAACATTAAAACACATTCATGTAAACCAGTGAAATCAAAATTCCTATCTAGACTTTATGTTTTAGGACAGATTTGTAAAATACTATTACACTACATCCCAGAGGACCTGACCCGACACCTCCACTTTCCTAAAAGTGACCTGCCCTGACCTAAAGTCAGTGCAAACTATTTAAAGTGGAAAATTAGCCAACAATTAAAGGCAGTAATCACCTAATAATGGAGATGAAAGGAAAAAAAGAAAAACAAACTGGCAATGAGCTGGTAGCACTCACATCACAGTTGGATTCTGGAGGTCATGTGCTAAGTCCCCGTTAAGAGCCTCAAAGGACAAATCCTGAACTCAGAACTTCTGTGTGCGTTTGTGGAAACACAGCCAGAGTTTAAGCATACAAACATGAAAAATATCAATTTCACATTTGGTTTAACACTTTCACACTTTGTGTCACTGACACCCACAGAGAAGGGCTGTGGAAGACAAAACACAGCTCTTGGATAAGGATCATGTTAATGCCTATCAATTAGGATCAAAAAGGGATTAACCGGCATGGTTGCAGTGGTGGGATGGGGGCCCATGCAAGGTCACAAAATACTAGGGGTCACACCCCTGACTTCATTAGGCCTGACCTTTCCACACCATTGTGTGACAGGAGAGAAACCCTGCAGTCTGCATTACCCCTTTAACCACCTTGATGGCTTATGGAGAGCCAAGTATGAGACATGAAGAAAAGCTGTTAGAGATCAGTGAAATATGAAATATTCACTTTTAAAGTCCAGGGAGACTTATTAGGTTACTGCAACTTGGTGCAGGTTGGTATTTACTCATCAACCCTCAACCTCCTTGCAAAGGAAATAATTTTTTAACCTGAGAGAAGAGAGATTTACTAATTAGTCATGGTGCAGCCTCTTCTTGCTATGATGTACCGCAGGAGTGACGAGCTCCAACTCTGCCTTGCTGTCTTAATTCACAAAAGGTCAAATGGCAAAGTAAAAGCAGGTATTCCAGGTGTGTTAAAGTAAGCCCCAATTAGGGAAAAATGCAAGCACACCCTCAAGTCACACATATCTGACTTTGAAGGAAACTTTAAGTAAAGCCCCTGGATTGAGGAAATTGTAATGCAGCTACATGTTAGAATTTTACTTTTTCCACTTCATTGCTTGAAAAAAAAGCCCAGTGTATGGACACACTAACTCCAACTTACTGGTCACGTAAATACTTACACTCATTTAGACTAGCCCCTAGCTTACCGATGAACGCAGAATTTGTATAGGTAAAATTTGTCCCAATATGTATTTATTATATAAATATATACGTATATATTATATATAAATATTAACTCAAGGCTGCAATTTTACATCTACTAATATAGTATCAAAACGCATCTTTAGACTCCAACATCATCAAAACCTACATTTAACATTTCGTACTTTGATACTATCCAGCATGTGCAAAGGGGACGTAGATGAGACAAATAACACAAACAAATATTGTAATTTCACAATCAAATCTAAACATAAACACATGGCCAAAGACCACAGAAGTGTATGAAGTCATTTAATAAACAAATCTTTTATCAAGTATTTAAAAAATAAAAGCAAACATGAGTAGAAAAAGATCACGACTCCTTTTTATTTTACTGAGCTCAGTCCAGCAATGTCTGTGTGTACACATGCCGAAGACTCTGAAAGTTAAGAGGCAAGTAAAAATGTTCAACTCAGGCCAAAGGTTTTGCCTCAGTAACCCAGCACTAATTCAGCCTGATCTTCAGCTTAAAACAGGCATGTATCCTTGCACCACAGTCAAACAGTGGTCGACCAGGCCTACAGTCTTCTTTGTAGCATTTATGGGGTTGTTATAGATGAGCACACTCCATTTCAAAGTCAGTACTTGATTTGCAGTCAAATGAAATCAGGAAGTGCTGCTGAAGCTGTCAGTGCTATGCAGCTGCATATGTACTGTATTTTAAGTCTGGGTGGATCACAAACAGTAGAAACACACACACACACACACAACACTCACAGTCCAGTGAGCAAAAGCAAGTTATTTACTTACCTTTCACAAAGCTCAAAATTACCTGTCATTTAGCAATTGACATTTACAGTATAGCCAACGTGCCATTTCAACAAGGCAAGCTCCACTAATTAGAATCCAATATTCATGTGAGGGTGAAGCTGTAGCTGCAGTTCAAATTTAAAATCTCTGCTCGCTCACTCAGAGCTGTGTTGACTCTAGCTGTTTTAATGATAAACAACGGTTTGCCATCTCCAGGCAAAGAAGGTCCTGTTGACCAAAGATCAATTTCACACCACACAAACTGTTCCAGCACAAAACAGTCGGCCAAATCCACTTGAAAGGTCTGTGTGATTAATGTATTATTAAGATATGTTGAGACATAAAAATACACCGTGGTAACTGATCATCTAAAATAATAGCTCTGAAGACTTAAATCAATTAAGCTTGATATATAAAAAGTGTATAAATTTGTACTCTTTGTCTGATCTCGTTTAAAAAAAAGGAGTAATCTTAGCTGGGAAATGTCCATGCTGCCTTTTTTGCAATAGTTGAATTTTTTTGAGCAATTTGTTGAAGGAAATGTTTTTTTTTTTCCAAAACTACAGAGATGCAAAAGAAAAGAAACACTCAATCTGCCATCAATATGTGGGCTTAGAAATTTCGACGTTCCTCTCTTCCTCACGACACAACAAAACATGGCTTTTTCTCTCTACTTCAGCAGCAACAGAGCATAGAGCCAGCTTAATATGTTACTGACAGCCACTGTTGTGTTGCGTGGCATCAGAACACAGACTGGCTTTCACTTCAGGTGTTAACACTGCACAAAAACAAGTATTCAAGGGGTAAAGGTCACCCAAACCTTTCACTAAGTAACGAGGGCAGTCTATGTTACACATGTTTAAATGTTAACATGGCTGTGCATTAAGAGTGCAGTAACAGTAATTTTATTACGATAAAAAAAAGGTATAAAAATCGATGTTTAAAATTTTAAGTTCAACGATGAACAAATGCACAACTGCCATATTGCTATAATAGCCTTGATTTTCTAAAAAATAAAGATTACCATCTTTAATAATATTAACTATAACAACTATTACCGAATGATAGTAGGACTATCTTGTAATTACATACTTCACAAAATTGCAAAAAATAAGTGCGAAACGCGAATTTGACATTTCATATCGTTATACAAAAAACGGTTAAAATACAGAACGTGGATAATACAGGGCGTGCTGAAAAATGTTTATCGTCTTCGTTTTCATTTGTTTAAATTTTTTAAATGCAAAGACAATGCATGGCTCATTCCTTTCTGATTAACTTCTAGATTTAAATATTTTCACAAAAAATGTTAAATACGTCGCTCGTCACACAGAATATTCAACAGCCTATTTTTATTTTGTCGTGCAACATATTATATGTACGTAGTCTTAAAATGATAAACTTAATATGGTTTAAATATAATTTCATGTTTTAACCGAACCCGATAAACACTAAAGCCACAATTTATAAAACCCACATGAGAAAAAAATTTAACTCCTCTAGAGTGGTGAGGTTTTTAAGGTTTACGTTGCAAATTCTTATTCCCATTTCTACAAGCGACAGTACAGTTTGTCTCTTTCACCACTGCCTAAAACCTAAAATGGACGCTGCAGGCTTTTTGTTATCAATAGCCAGGACCCACTAAGGGTCACAGCTGTGCAGTTGTGCTTGTAGGAGAGAACAGGCAAATGGATCCATGTATTGGCAGACTGCCAGGAGACTCTATAAAATCCAGTAAAAGCCTTGATTTAAAATATGCCACACCAATGTCAAAGGATACTGCGTCATTACGCAGCACAGGCTGTGCGATAAACAACCCACCAGACAATGGCAGGTACTGCTGTGCCTTCATGCCTGCTCAGATTTTGCTTTGTATGTGCACAGAAATCACCTCAGAATCGTTGCATTATAGGTAACGAAGCATTAGAGTCTACAAGAAAGCCTGTTTTCTCCAGACATCATGACGATGTTAGACCTCGTGACTGAACTGTGGGTGGAGACAATGAGCAAACAGAAAGAAGAGATGAAGATTCAGACTTGCATCAGCATTTTCCAGCTAAGCCTCAAGTGAAAGTTACGAGATCCATATCTATGATTATCTTATGAAGAGATCAAAAATCTATGTTAATAAAAAATGATTGCTGCTGATGATTGAATGACAGCAGTGAACTTGATTAGCAATTTCTGAGCATCATATCATGTAGAATTGGCATTGCAAGCCAGAGTTCAACCTCTCTAAATACCGGTGTGTGCAGTGGACTGATATTTCCCTCAGGCAATCACATTCACTCACTGCAACACCTTAAAGCATTCCTAGAATTGCTTTTCTCAACTTTAAACATGTCCAAATGTGCTTTAATGAACAGGTCAACACAGATCTTACCATTTAGGTAGACACACACCAGCGTCAAAGACATCAAGGCATGACAGGCAAGAAACTATGAACGTCCTCTGAAAACAGGGGGGAAAAAAGGAGAGAGAGAACATAACCACATAATCATCAGCAGCTAAATGTGCAGCTTGGAAATATACACATTACACATTATACTGTCACAGAAAATCCAAATAAACATAAAACACATTTTTCTTTTAGTTTGTAATGCTACAGATTTAATGTGTAAACATTCAAACTAAAATGCAGTTCAAAAGTTAATACATAAACCAAAAACAAAATGCATAAAAAGTAAATAGGTGCATAGTCATTGTTACAGAATCATATCTATGGCGTTGCTGCTGTCATAGTTTTTTTAAAACAATCAATATCTAATTAAAGCGGCATAAATTAGAAATAAATACATCCTAAATATGCTGTTCTTAAATTTAATTTGTAATATAACCTCCTAAAATCACACGTTTGTCACTGATTGATTATAGTAATGAACGTTACAAATAATCATAAATTTCCTCATTAACTACATAAAAAAACAAGATAAAAATTACTACTTTATTTTTTACGCAATAGAAAAGTAAATTTCAGTCAACACCAAAATATGATTACGATGACGAAGTTGCCGCAGGAAAAAAATATGACTGTTTTCACGTCTTTCTTACCTTTTTAATTGCAATTCCATTCATTTTTGTCAGACACTGGATCAGGTTTGGGACAGGCCTGCAGAGATACAACATGTTTTAAGTGTGGCTGTGCGCTCCAGTGAAAACATAATCAACAAGCTCTCAAAAACCATTAAGGAATATGACTAGACAAGACTAAAGGAGATGTGCTGTCAGCAGTATTTAATAAGCAGATGATAATAAAGCGATCTGTCCAGGCTGGTCACAAACACAACAAATAGATAAACATCACAGAATCACTGAGTGTAAGTAACGTGCAATGTCAGAGTAAAGCTTGGAGCAGTTTGGGAACCAAAATTGCTTGTGCCCTCCCTCCCTGACAAGAGGAGTGAAGAGTATGTTGCAATCCTGTTGGGAAGAGAAAAATTATATATATATCCCCTCTTTTAAAATCAAGTAGCATTTACAATACTTAATTTTGTGTAAAATAAGGAATTTTATCTTCACTCATCTATCACTTATTGATAGCAATGATGGTATTAAGATACGTTCCACTCAATGTTACTACCGGACTGAATTTAATCAAAGCAGCAAAGATGTAAGAAAATTAATTAAAAATAAACGATGTTGTGATCGGGTACACATTTCCTGGTGAGAAATTAAATCTGCTACACTTCGCACAATTATGAGTGACTAGATCACTTGTATGATTACTTATCAAAACAAAAACCCAAACATATCTCTTTAAATATTATTACATCGTAGATGTGTTTGCTTTCAATTGCATTTAAACAGCATTACATTTGAGCTCACTCATCATGGATTGTAAAACCATGCTTGCTATCACTTTATAGTTGCATGTTCAACAAATAGAAGCGATTTCCAAGTGTCCAATAAAAAAAAAAGAATAAAAATAAATCTAAATCTCTAAATAACTATACGCAATACTAAAATACTGATGTTTCAAATTAAGAGGCCACTACTCCAGTCAGGGGAATTTTGTGGTTGTGCCCAATAAATTCTGTCTCACCACAAATCTTTGGTGGTGATGAATCTGACAAAATGGCTACCAAGCGCTCCAATAACAGACAGATACCCAGCAGCACAGAAATAGGGAAAAAAACAAATCAACATGAGACAACATGAGAACACAATAATTAGAACTATGTAGTCACTAGATTGCATTTATACAATAACTGCTTCAAGTAATAAATATATCCAGCAATCACTACGCCCCGTCTTTGCGGAGAAGCTGATATTGGCTTCATTCAAATGGTGCATCGCCTTCCTTCCCACTTTTTTCTGCTTAAATGAATTCATATACGTCACCAGCAACAACAATTCTATAGCAGCCATCTTGCCCCAAAAGAACAGACACTGAAGAGGGAGGGAGGCTCCACAAGTCATATGACTACACTGTCTGCAGACAACTGCAGTGACCTAGCAAAAGCGTCTAGACAGGTCTGATAGATGAGGCAGCAGCACATCAGGTATGCATGTACTGCTGCACTGTCGGCTGCAGTTCACTCCATTCATTTACAGTGATATGTACATAGTAAAACTGGCACATGCTTTTAAAACAGCAACAAGGGTCTTTAGATGAAAAAGTGAAATATTTCATGTGCTAAGTCGTTATAGTGAAAACTAAATTCTAATTGAAAGTAAACGTTTCGGTCAAATGTCCAGAGTCGCGAAAAATCGAGCTGCCATTAAATTTGTGATCGTATCATATGATATGCAAAAGCCTTTCAATTTGGTTAGAAGACACCCACACGCAACTAATGAAAACTGAATTAAAATATGCAGGCCTGCTAAGCTGGTTTCCTAGTCTAAGTGACATTTATCCAAGTGGGTTTAAAAACAGTGGACACGAAGAAAAATGTGACCGCAGTTTGAAGCTGCATTTGGAAGATTTAAGGTCAATACTAAAAACATTAATTTAGAACACAACAGTAATTTATCAGGTTCCTTTTTATTGTGACTTGCAAATTAATGACTTGAAAGCTATATTAAAATGTATGCAAAGTCAGACTGGGTTTATTACTTTAGGAACCCACCATACAACAACCAACCTTTCTGGGCTCGTCCATGCTTCATGATGGTGCACTCCTCCTGAACTCTAGAGCTGTCGGCGGAGCTCCTGCAGATATAAACAAGAGGACAGGTAAATGCAGGTTACCTCACCTGGTAGCTAGTAGAGTGGTGACTGGTTAACAGCATACAGTGCATGTAAAAACATAGTATGTGCTTAGTATGTATACACTGTTGGGAGTATAGCTGAAAGGGTTAAAAGTGAAACATTGAAGATGACAGTTTCCCCCCGCAGGTGTCTGCTGAGTAACAGGTATCTTAAGAGCGCGTGAGGTTAATCAACAGCATCACGTCAGCACAGGTGCGTCACATACGTATCACCTCCCCCCCGAAGTGGTGTGAATTAGGGCAAGTTCCCAAAACAAAACAGCTGCTGTGTGCAATTCAAGCGAAATAATAGAGCACATCAGCTTCCGGACCGCGGTCAATTTTAGCACACCGTTAATTTTCGCCAAAACACGTCTCGCGTGGCAGCGGTATAATGCTGCAGTAGCCCATATATATGTGGCAACTTGCACTGTGGCGCCTGCCTTACCTGCCTGTGCATAAAGAGCTGTCTGCTGACACACTGCAGGAGGAAAAAAACTTTCAGCAGCATTTATCTAAAAAAATATGTTGTCTGAGCGTTGCCACCCGTGGGCGAAGGCGTTTGAGGAGGAGAGCAAAAAAACATCCCCACTTCCAACGGGCGGTTTCTTTGTACACGAGCAAAGAGAAGTAAAACTCCATCTTCAATTTTATAGAATTCAGACAGACTCCAGACAGTCTCCAAGCGGTTACGTGCCTGCCCGTCCTGCGCGTGCACGCTGAATGGCGCGGGAAGCGACGATAACAGATCCCGAGTGACACGTCGAGCAGCCAATGGCGAAGAACAGGCGGCTCTATTATCCAATCACAGTGGCCGATAAATGCAGACCTCCGCCCGTCCTCCCCATCACCCGTATGTTGACAGTGCATTGAATAAAACAGCAGTCTGAGTTAAGCAGTTCATTGCACTGAGATGTGGGTCACTAACTGCAGCTTTTGTGCTATGGGAAAATGGTAGACATGTGTTGTATAGTCCTCAAACACAAACATGCTACCTCTTACAATGACGAATTCACTATATTTCATGTATGTGCTGTAATGGGTGTCATTTGTCATAATCCCAATTGCCTCTGTTGTATGTCTCCAGCCATCCTGTCCATACATGTGTAACTTGCATAGATTGATGGATAATATCAAGGCCTATTTCTAAAATGTATGGATTTAAACTAAGACTCTCTCAGTCTGCTCCAACTGATAATACACGAGTATTCTCATAAAAATCTAAATATTTTCAGTCCACAGCTTTGGTATAATTTTCTCAAGACAGCTGCAGATCTCTACAACAGCAAAATTGTTGACGGTATTGTCTCGTACAAAACAATGTCCAAGTTGGCATTTAAATTCAGTCAGTCTACACAAGCATACAGACAGGTTTGTTGTAAAGAACCTCTGTCCTTCGGGTGGAAAATAACAAGTCTTGTCTGCTTCAGCTTTGCACCCTTTAATTTGCATTGTTATGGAAAACCGCTGGATTTGGATAGGGCACAGAATCATTGAGGTCACCATAATAGAGTGTGACAGCTCCCCTTTTCACATCTATTTGGAAGTAAAATCAAAATTCCTGGGAAAGTGAATCCAGAGTGAATGGGAATATGTGATACAGTTTTGGCAACAGCTGTTTAGAGTGAATATATAATAAGGCACATATTGATATTATTCCAAAACACAGTACATACACATGATGGGAAAAGTGAGTTAAAGAGGGTAAAACATTAGCTCAGGTAGATTTGGAAAGGTAGTGGGCAATTTCTCCTTTTATTTGTATTTGTAAGAAAAGGGTGTCTGGTAGCTTGTATGAATGTGGATACATTTTATTTTCAATTATTTTAAATAAGAAAAACAAACTTAAAACTTAACATCTTGTCTACATTACACTCAGTCCATTAGAATTCACAGTCTTTCGCTAGCAAAGTCCCCTACGCTTTCGTAAATTAAGAATCTCACAGTTAATCCTTTTCATCGCCTTGGCTTTCAGATATTGACCTTGTGGTGCTACAAAATAGCTTCTTCCTCACTGCGGGACCCCATAATGAGCCAATACAACAAGGCTTCAGTTCACTGCTCACCTCTCTTTGGTGTCTCTCAGGGCCTTTGTTGACGTTTGTCAGCCCAGGAGGAATTTGGGAGTTAAAATTCAGATGCAGTCAAACTGTAGACCCAGACAACAACTTTGACTCCCAGACCTAAGCATGAAGGAGGAAAAATGGTAAGAGATAAAAAGTCTTTGACCTTACATGGTAGAGAAATCAATGGAGTGACTTGAATAATGATTAAGCAGTGTTTTCAACAACCAGAAGGCAGTTTTAAAGTTGTACAAGTGAACTTCCTGTCAGTAATTATATGAAAATGTTCCATTAAAGTTCTGTTATAACATTGTTTTGACATATAGCAATACATACATATAAATACCTTGACGGGTCACCCCAGAATTCAAATTATGCTGATTATAAATACTGGATTCATTATACGTAAACCATACGTATGAAAAGAATAAAAGTTAAACTAAAGATATCAACCACTCACTGTGTGCTCACTATTACAGTGGACATACCAAACTTTGCAGGTTTAGAAAAATATGTATAAAAAAGTTAAGAAACAAACTCATAACATGCAATAGGCTAATAGGTAGATATGTACAGCCTAGATGTAAGTTAAATAATTCACAGGTCGATGGAAACAGCTTCTAGCATTTTTATTCATCAAGATGTGTTTAGGAATCTAAAATTGAATCATTGTGCAAGCAGACCTTTCTGTTGTACAGCAAATGTATTTTCAACAGCAAACTCTAAAGGACATGCAGTTGTAGATGGCAGACACGTACCAGACGTACACTGCAGCCCATCCAGTTTGTTTACCAGGTCGAATTCGTGCAGCAATCCGATCAGGGGAAGCTTGTGTTTCCCACCCACAATGCATCATCGCTGGAGCCACAGCGCTGCCATGTTTGTACTCTGGTCGTGGACGGGGATTTTTGCTGCATAGAAGCCTTTGCCTTGGTTGCCTCACGTCTTGTATCGTTGTACTGGTGAAATGCTCAATGCAATCGCCAATCTTACAACGTTAGCCAGAGTCTAAGCTGGACGCACCTTGCACCATGTCAGCCAACGCTCAGGGTGAGTGATGTGAACTACATTTGTCTATACTGCTTAGCTAGCTACGTAGCTAAAATAAGCTAAGCTAAGGGTTAGCTCGGTTCGCAACATTTTACTACAAGGTTGGAGTATACTTAGGACACACAGTAACCTCAGCTAAGTAGAGTTAATTTAGGATAAACATTGTACATTATCAGCGATCATTAGTGGGTAGCATTTTTTGTAGTAAATACAGTTCGTGCATACTACGGTAGCTAGTAGCTTGACAACTAACGTTTAGCAATTAACAAGATACGTTAGCTACACTACATAAACGGAATAATTATCCGATAGCGTTAGCTTAGCGAATGAAGAACACGCCAAATCAAATCGTAACCTGATCTTAATTTGGATTTTTTTAAATCACGAGTTTACATTTTGAGGTTGCACGTTTAGTCAATGAGTTACAAAACGTCATTAACATGTGTGCTAGGTAGCTAGTTAGCTAGTAACGTCACGTACTTATTTTTGCCTTCATCATTGAGCTAAAGTAACGGTGGTGTCTTTTGTACGTTATATAAATGTCGCTTTGTTAAAACGGTGACTGGAATATTGGTTTCACGATATAGGTCTAAAATACGACGTTAGTCACACCATTAGCCACTCCCCAAGTTATCTTGATCCTCACAAATCAATTACTTGGAGTTAAACAAGATACATATGTACTTGTTTTAGATTTTCTGGCCTTGTGATGTAGGTTGTGACTAAACTTTAATCTGTGTGTATAGAAGAGAGCTATTGTACATATGACGCAGTTTCTGTGGGATTTTTAGCCCACGTTTAGATTTGAGTGTACACTCCAAAAGTATTGGAACAGTAAGGCCACTTTCTTTATTTTTTTCTGTAGATTAAAACAACTATGGGGTTGATATCCTAAGAACTATATGAGACACAAATGTAAGAAAGAAAGAATGTTAGAATGTGTAATTTAATTGTTTTTAATGCTCTATGAATTAATCTCTATATTTGAAAAAGTATTTAGGCAGAAAAAGTATCGTTCAAGTATAAGCCTAAATATCAGGATAGTTTTAAAACAGGCTATTTTATAATTGGATAGTAGAACAGATTTTGTTTTGTATTATAACCTTCAAAGTGATTAATTGCCCAATATTATGTAATATAGGGTAAGTACTATTCATATATAGGTAATGCATATCATTGCCTGAGGTAAACCTGTATAGAGTGAAAGTGCTTGTCTCAACACAAACCCTCGTTGAACTCAAGCATTGACCTCTCTGTACAAGACTTGATGATAATATTAACAAATTTAAATCTATTTAGATATTAGCTAAACCAATCGTTTGCTGTTCCTTTAATGTCTTTTATGTTCCTGTGTGTTTTATGCAACTTATAGGGCAATCTCTCAAAATAAACAAAGTTTTTACACTTGGGACAGGATGACTCAAAAATGCTTATTACAACCATCAGGGTAACTAATACATGGCTTAAGAAACACAGAGGTTCATCACTTAGTGTTTGTATTTATTGCAAGCATCAGCAGTGTATTGACTCTCGTATAGCTATTGAGATCACCTTTCACTGTTAAAAAGACAAAAAAATAATTATTTAGTATCCAGTGTACAGTACATGTTTCTCTCCTACACAAATGATAATAGCTGCAGATGGAAGAGAGCTGTCAGATGTAGGTGAGAAGAGCAGGCAGAGCATGGCTGGTAGCAGCAGGGTTACACCTGCATGCTTGGTGTCCCTCACATTACATTCGTGGGTTCAGCGAGGAAAAAAATTACATGGAAACAAATCAAAAAATCTGAAATATTAAATTTATTGACTCTGGTAAATGTGTAAGCAGAAATGCCTTTCTGTTGCAGATTATGACTTTGATGAATATGACAAACCTGGTGCTGAACGCTCACGCAGGAGGAGAGGAGAAGATGATGATCTAGAGAGGTGAATTATTTCTTTATTTCACACATCTACAAGATCACTGGTGAGCTGTAATGCTTGCATACCCAAACATGAGTAAACATGAGTAAAATGGTGTTGCACAATTTTGTAAGAATTAAGTTTATTGCAAATGTATTGTGTGGAGATGTATTGTAGTTTGTGTTAAAATTACAGATTGAACTGTCATGAATACAGTTAATCTCAAAATTTGAAATTTGTTTAAATTTTCTATGTTGACTGAACTAAACGCAGCTTTTTATCTGAAGAAACGGCAGATAAACATAAATCTAAAAAAAAATTCAAAATAATGTATGTAATAATGTGTATGTGCTAATTTGTGTTGAAGTTGATTTATCTGTACAAATATTTCACTATAATTAAGTGTAAAATATGTCTGCAAGTGTAAAATATATTTGCAAAAGAAGATAACCCACTGCACAGCCAGCTTAGTTTATTAACTTGTTTTTGTCTTTAATTCTTAAGTGATTTGGAGGAGGATTTACTTGAGGAAGACTGGCCATCAGGTAAAAAGGTAAGATAAAACAATATTTTCTGTCTATTTCATTTTTTCTTGTTCACTTATTTTTATCCTGAGCAGCAAAATACATTGGCTTTTATCGCTTAGTTTTTTCTGGTTAAAGCAAGGAGAAGAAAATGACATCCAAAACATGTAGTTTGTGTATAGTTAGTGTTTGTATAGAACAATTATAAAAAAGAAGTGAGTAGTGGACTTGTAGCAGGTGGCTCCTCCACATGGGGGACTGTTGATGTGAACCAGGAGGAAGTACTGTGGACAAAAAAGAACTGTGTTGACCTGTCCAGATTGCCTTCACCACATGGGAATTGTGTATCCTCTGGGGTTGGAGGTGGTCCCCTGCCCCCATGCAGTACACTCACATACAAATATCACAGAGTACTATTTTAAAAGAAAACAACATGTTATGCCATCTGATTCTGTTTCAGAATGTCTCAGAAGTGTCAGATGAAGAGCTGAATGATGACCTTCTGCAAAGTGACGATGAAGATGTGAATATCAGGTAAACCAGTCTTCTCCAAGCCATATGCTACACTGTAAAAGGTAAAGGTCCTGCATAGTGAATTTCTCGTAACATACTTAATTTGTGTTTGTTTTATTTTTTTAGTGGTCAGGATGTGAGCCTTAATGCCACATACAGCCTGGACACATCCTATGACCAGCAGGACAACTTGCAGGAAGAAGACTACACAGATGATGTTGTGAACTTGGGTGCAGAGGGTTATGAGGAAGGGTACCAGCAAGAGGGGGAAGAGCAGTACATGGAGGAATACAGCCAGAGCAATGATGCTGGGATGCCTGAAGACCAAGTGGATTACACTGAGGGTGAAGATGGCTGCCAGGATGAAGTGCTAGACATCCAAATCAGTGAGCCAATTGATAGTGAATTTCAAGTGAGTTCTCACAATGGTTTACGCGCATACAAAATCCTGTGGCTGCAAACACTAACAGACACACATTCTTCCACTCCCATTTCTGTCTAACTCTATTGTATCCAAGAGATAACGTCAATTTTCTTGTCTCGCTAAGGGGACAGTCTGGATTGAAAATCCATTGAGGAGAAGGAGATGTAGGTTGGTGTTTTGGGACGGGGGAGGATTAGATTCATTATCACTTCCTGCCAGTTAATTTCTGCATCTTGCTGACAAAGTTTGTGTTGACAGCTTGTTTGGTGTGAGGTAATGCTCTGCTGTCGCCTCCAAATCCCTGTGCCATTGTGACCTTGGGCCTTGTATCTGTGGTGAAGAAAGAATCTGCTTTGTGTTGAGGGGATGTGCTGCCAATCGGCCGAGGTTAAAGTGTGTGTGGGGGTGGGGGCATTATCTCCAGCTTTAGACTGGATCTGATAGAGTCTCATGCAGGTGAAAAGATTATTGACCTTCCTGAGGACACCCCATACAGTTTTCTAATGATTGATGCTGGTTTGCCTTTTATTCGTTTCCCTTCCCTCTTAGTGCAGACTAAGAGGATCAAAGATAAGACTAGATCCATGTGCAAATGTCTGTTATGGCCCATTTACCAAGGTGTGATGGTGTTTGGCACCTGACAGAGATATATTAGCCTGCCTCTTCTCTCCAAACAAAGATAAGATGCTGACCTTCTTACTAATGGTGCACAGCACAAGTAGATGCCTCCTTTGGATTTTGGAAATCATCTGCAGGTTTAGATTTGTATTAAGTGTTTACAAGGACACTAAACTGCCTGGGCCTGACATTTTTCTCACCACAGCATTCAGTGAGTACTATGTGGAACACTTTAAAGGATTAAGCTGTTGTGGTCCCTCTAGGTGGACCGTCCGTCTATGTGGTTTACAGTGTGGGTGTGTGTGTGTGTGTTTTTTTCCGGCATTATTGTGCATCGTTGTTTGGCAGGTTAATGGAGTGCAACACCAAACACCACAGTGTGATCTGGGTCTGACTTTATTTATAAATATTTGTCATGCACATTGGATGTTTGAATTGTGTGCGGCGTGTGGCCACACCTAAACTATTTCTGTTCCTTTTTTGCATTTTCGGAACGCCCAAGGTTTTTATAGGGGATTATAGAAAATTATTACATCAATAGTGGGAAATAAAATTCTGTCATCTCAGAATGTTTACATCTACGCCATGTTTTCTGTTTGGAGTCATGAACAGTGAGGTCAGTGATTTGCGAGTCAGTCAATGATATTTTCACCGTCATTGAAAAGGGAAGCAGTGCTTTTTTCTGTATATCATGTCAAACATTTACATCTCATTGAATTTCAAATGTTGTCAGGAATAGTAATGAAGCCTTGCTCCCACTGTTATGGTAATTTGTGCTGGGGAGGGGGGTTACATGGTTCCCTCAGAAAATCCTCTCCATAACATTTCAATGTTTGCCTTTTATGCATTGTGTAATTTTTGCCTTTGTCTTAAATTTTTAATGTCTCAAGTATAAATCTTTAACTATTTCATTATAGCAAGCTTTTCAGAAAATGTGTTTACCTATACGTTCATTATATAAAATATGGATGTATAATTGTGTGATCGGTCAGTTTATCTGACCTGCGTATTTCAGACGATATATGTTTGCCTTGAATCATATCAGAATTACATGCCAGATAAAAACACAGGCAGTGGGTGAAAAGCAGTCTGTCCTTGCTGATTCATTCATCCACTTGATTTTTTTTAAGGATGATGAATATCAAACCTCATATGACCATCATGTTGATGAACATGGAGTCCATCAGGAGGAGGACCCTGAGGAGCATGTAGGGGGAGAAGGGCAGCATGAAGAGGAGGAACACGCTGCAGAGAGCTCACAAGGCTTCGACACAGAAGAGGTTAGCCAGGACCTTCAATGCAGCTTATTGTTTTTGTTGCTGTACTATGATAAATTATTTTACAATATGATGCCCTGCATAAACTTGACAGAAGTCATAAATCGACAGACATAGAATAAATGTCTGGGAGGTGACTCATTTTGCTTACCGTTCAGGAGGTTTTATCATGAACCTACCTGAATAGGTAGCAAGACATTTCAATTGTAGAAGAAAGAAGTCCAAATGCTGATGATTTAGTGATACAATGACCAAATTAAGTTACCACTGATTTGTAAACTAGATTTATATGGTATATGTACTCTAATTTTTGTACGCAGTTTGAAAATGAAGCTGTTCCTGAAGAAGAAACAAAGGAAGAATCAGATGAGGAGGACGAAGATGATGAAGAGTCTGGACGTATACGGTTCAAGTCAGAGAGAGGAGAAGGCGCAGTTGTGCGGCTGGCTGACGTTGGCAGTAAAAGGAGGAATATTCCTGAAACGCTAGGTTAAAATCTTTGTTTCTTTCCATGCAGTATGTTCCACCTGTATTTTAGCTTAAAGATAACGTAAACAGGAGTTTAAAAAACTGCACCACCAGATTTTTAAAATACTTCCATGCTTTATAGATTATAGATTTATATTTATATTTTATATTTTTATTTTATAGATTAGATTTATAGATTTCTCCCTTTTGTAATGTCGTAAACAACCACTGTCCAATACACCACAGCAATGGCAACCCGCAGATGTAACCCTCCCTACTCCACGAGCCCTGTCTGTATGAACTATATTTTAGAGGCGTGGAGGCAGGGGCTGCGATGGGCTGTGGGAGCATATATTCAGAGAGGGCAGTAACAAATGTCTGGATGGTCTGTCAGCATGAAAATCTACCAACACATTCTTAGGACCTGTTTTCTAAAACCAAAAAGGGATATGAAATTGTAATGTTGAGGTTTTCCAGTGAAGAAATATAAAGAATTGTTTTTTTCTCCCCCCATCTATTATTAGAGCTTTCAGAGAAGGCCAAACAAGATCTGATGCAGTTTGAGGCACAAGAGCAACAGAAGAGACAAAATCGTTTTGGTGGTCGGGGGAGAGGAGGAGGAGGAGGTGGCGGTGGATGGAGTAGCAGAGGAAGAGGAGGTTTTGTAATGTCAGACTTCAGAGGGGGACACAGAGGAAGAATGAATGACCAGAGGTTTCCCCTAATGGGTGTGCAGGTAAACTTATGCAAAGTTAGCACAAAGTAACACATCACTCACTACTCACATTCTCCTCTCAACGAGTAGCTGAAGGGTCCTCAAGAGCATCAGTGGCACAGATAATCTTTCTTGTTTTAGCGATTAGAACGAGGCTGCTTGTCCTTGTACTTGACACGTGTTTTGTTTGCTCCTGTTCCCTCAACGCTTCTTCCTTGGCCTCGTAAGACCTCCAAGGCAGTAGTTGGTAATCCATTCTGCTGCCCTGTATCCATGTTTATAAATTCTTGGATTATAGCAAAACCATTATAAAAAGCAATGGTTAGGAAAATAGTCATTTTAAACATTAAACTTGAATTCAAAGGGGGAGCAATTACGATCCCCGGTGACACATAGAATCTCGTTCAATTGCCAAACAGTCTTCATCGCTTCCTATTGTTCATGATGCTAAAGATGTTATATTTTTTGTTTTTGTTCCTTATTAAAATGAATGAAGTTATGCACTAAAATAGTTTAATGTTATGTAGTGCATAAATAGTAAAATATTGTAAGGCTGCACAACATTTCACTCAAACGTTTTTATTATTTAGCTTGCATTAATTAATGATAATGGCTTGTAAGATTCAGAACACATGAAATGAAAATGGAAAATTTAATGGCAGACGGACGACATGCTAACACCATAAACATTCTGCTGACTGCAGTTAATGAGCTTGTATTTTTTTACAAGATACTGTAGTCATGCCTAACTTCTTGACTAATTTGGTCACTGTCTTGTTTGTTTGTTTGTTTGTTTGTTTGTTTAAATGGATCTACAGGCCAATTATCAAGGAGCTATTTTAAGTATAACTTAACTATATAATTATAGTTTCAACATTTATCATTTTGTTCATTCTACACTAATAAATTCCAAATGTCTTGGCTTTCATTTTCATATTTAAATGGAAACATTCACTGAACTTCTTCAGGTTGCCATATTTAGTTTTACTTTTTCAATGATTTCAGACTCTGGCCACAAAGAAATGTGTTTTGACAGGTTGTTTTGGTTGTCCCTTCTCTCCATTTCCCCATCTCTTTGCAATTAGCAGCAATCATCTCGAATGCCTCCTCCTCATCAGCCTCATCATCAGCAAATGCAGTCCCAGCAGCACCACCTTTCACGTCCAAGAGGGCCACCTCCCTTCCAGGGGCATGGGCGCCCACTATCCCAGCAGCCCCTTCAGCCCCTCATCCCCCCACACATGACTCACCGCTCCCCTCCGCTGCGACCCCAGTTGGAGCCGCCACCACGGATGATGAGCTCCCCACCACCCAACTTTCCACAGCATCACCAGCAGCAGCCTCCACAACCCAAAAATATTCACATTAACCCCCATTTCAGAGGGCCAGCCTCATCCTCTGTGCAAGGTAGGTTAATCCACAATCACTCATACTTGTTATAATACTTGACTTCTATGCTTGCAAATAAAATTGGTGTGTTGTGTGTGTTCACCACTGTGCTCCACAGTTAATTAAATACTATTTATTATCATTGGTCATAATAATAAAATCACAATTGCTAATAGAAAGCCCAGTTGAAGCACAAGATCCCATTTTGTTGGCGGTTTTCCTGAGTTATGTTGTTCTGAAAGGTGTCTGGATTAAAATGTCATTTTATTGTTTGGTTGAATGACAAGTGAATACCTCTCTTGGCCAGTAATAGGTTTATGCTATATTTTCCTCTGGCGTCACCATTTCATTTTGAGATGGGTTTATCTGGCCTGTCTGTCCAGGCCAAGATTGAAATTTTGTTAGCAAATCGTCTGTGTTTGTGAGTGATTTGTATTTTACTGTGTACTAGTTCACATTTATGTGCTTGGGCTTTGCTCCTGAGAAAAATATTATATTTTCAGGCAAATCAGGAATTGTTGGTAATTATGAATAAATGTATGTGTTTATATATATATATGGTGTAATGTTATTTAATTGTTTTTAATATATTTATTTCAGTAAATTATTATTAGTGTTTTCCCATTGTAATAACGCATATTTTCAAGTACGTGCCAGAAATATGAAAATGTAGTTTAATATATCATGTATCTCAAATAATTCTATGTACTTAATATTTCTTTTGACTCTAGTCTGGCCCCAGTTATGTAAAAATGCAAGGCGCATTTGGAGGAGATCAAATTTGCCATGTATGTTTGTGGATTAGGCATTAGCATGAAGATGTCTAATGGTTTCCTACCTATCTACCATCACCACCCTCTCCCTGCCTACTGCCCGTCGCCACCCCCTCCCCCTTCTTTCTTTCTCTCATTGCAGTGCCCTTGATGCCTCCTGTTCAGAGCCAGCCCAGACCTGCTGTGGGTCCTCAGAGGTTCCCAGTGAGTAGCAGCTGTTCCTCTCCATCTCTCTTTTAGCTCATTTTCTTTCCCTCTCCACACGGGTAGAATTCATTTTTGCGAGGGCAATATCATTATGGCAATTAGATTGCCTTCCCTGGCCAAATACTGTTAAAGCGAATGTGTAAACAGTGATATGGGTCTGGCTGCACAACTGGAAATGCGTGATAGGGGCTTTAGGCAGTAGCGTTTTAGAGGATGGGGCTGCAGTGGCGGGACTTAGTTAGCTGCTCTTCATGGATGGGCTGGGGCTCAGACTAGCCAGCTTGGCATATAATGGAATTGTGAAACTAGGATATACTGTCAATTAAAATTCACTTTCCACAAGTTTGTATCCCAAAGGCACGGAAGACCTCTTTCGAACGGTATTTGAATTAATGAAACGTGGTGGTGGCTTGATGGGACTCTGCTGAGCCTCTTGCCTTTTTGAACCATGTATTCTGAAGGTTGAATTTCACGTCAGAGAAAAGGGATCTTAAGTTGGTGATTTCCTCTAAGAAAAGGTCCTTTATTTCACTCACAAAGAACCTATCCAAGAAATGACAGAAATGCCGTTAAAGTAATTACAGTATTGAGAGTAATGTCTTGCCAGCCAGCGTGCCTGAAGTTACTCGTCCTTGTATTAATGATGTGCAGGCATCAGGTGGTGCTGGAACTGACTGACATGTTTCTGGAAAGTGTATTTTATGTGGATTTATGCATATTAATCGTTGGGAAATAGCTGCGTCCAATTGTATTCACATGGATTTACATCCCTGTCGCCACATGAGCCAGGCTTTCACACAGGAGCTGGTCCCGGAAAGAGAATGTGTATTTATCATTTTGTACAACATTCACAGTGTGTAGCAAGTAATTTGCGTTCCTTGAACTCTGTGGAGGTGCCGGATATTGATAGCATGGTAGAAGGGAGCTGTTTGGCTGTTATCACACAGTAGACAGCGAGGTTGGAAGGGCATGCAGACGACTGAGGTGATGAACAGCATAGTGTTGGATTCCTCAGCTGTCAATCACTTTAAGGCTGCGGTTGCCAAGGACACAATTTGAAATGCAGGTGACATACCAGCCGGCAACGTTCCATTTATCAGTGAGCACCTGATTACTCATGATTATCATACATTATCATCCCATCACATTTAATTGTTAAAGGGCCGGGCGTATGGGGGTCATAGCCTCTAGTGTTACTGCATAACATTTTTGCTGGCGGAACTGGTTTTGAAATATTAATCTTTCTCAATAATCAGTTGAAATAATGGCATTCATGAAATGATTATGCCACCAACCACAAATTTAAAAATGTTGTCAGTATGTGCCCGAATTTCTTGTTGTCGCTTATATTTTTGTTTCTACATTTGTGTTCTTTTGATGACAATAATTAGAAGACATAGCCTTAATTTCTATCTTTCTGAATACCGCTGTGCACTGAAAACAAAGAATCTGCATAAAATGTGTCTGTAAGGAGATTATAAAGAAAAAAAGAATCTTATTAAGCTGCAATTTTTAATTTTTTTTATTAAATAGATGACATTTGACCCCACTCCATTACTATTGTCTTGGTTATCTCCTCCCTGCTAAGAGGTGACTGAGCATCAGTTATTCATGGAGTAGCCCGTTTATCAAGGATTAGAAGATGTGAGGATGAGCCGTGTTATTTTAGAGGTATTATATGGACACCAGAGCTCTCATTGTATAAACCTGCCCGTCTGACCTTTTAGAACAGTGCGATGGTGCCCCCGTTGTGATCCCCTGTCTTTCTAAGCCCCTTTGATTAACTTTCTGTTAAGCAAGTTTTGGGGACTTTGGCCTTCTAGCTTTCTAACACCGCTCCTCTCTAAATACCGCCACGCAGCAGTGGAATAAAGATGGATTAAGCCTTGATAGCATCTTAAGTAATTTACAATAGGCTCGGAGGAGGCAAGCAGCCCATTTGTGGAAGTGCCACGTGTTGAATAGCAGGTTAATTTTTCAACAGAGACGGATGTTTAAAAGAATAAAGGAGACGGTTATGAGGCGGATTCGAATTCCAAGCAGGGATTAAAGGGTTGTTATCTAGTTTTCCTTGGAAGATAGATGAGGAGTAGCGTGCATGCAATGATTAGAAAGCTGTCGAACATACGGAGTGGTTGAAACAAAGATGAGGGCACTTATCCCCCCCTGAAATACCTATTCCTTGTTAGAGACAGGCTTTTAGGTTTATCAACAAAGCCCCAAGTAGCATTAATGCAGGTTCTCTCGAATTCATGCTGAAGGCTTTCTTTAATATTGGCATGCATATTGATGTTTACAGCTCAAGATTCTGTGTCTTATTAATGACCCTAGCCTTTCAATTACAACTACTCCCTGCCCAATGCAATGCACTACAGTAAATTCCCTTTTTTGTTTATTTTATTTGTGATTATTGAGTTCCTAGTGTGGCCTATAATTCATGTGTTTCGTGTTTTCGTAGGGCCCGGGAGACTTCCAGCAGCACATGCCTGGTAATTTTGGTCAGCCCCAGCGGCCCCCTCATCTCATGGAGCCTTTTAGGAACCAGCCACCACAAGGACCTCAGGACAGAGAGACACTTTTTATGGGAGGTGCGTCTCACACCAGTGTTTGCAAGGGTTAGAAAATCCTGAGATTCTGTACATCAACTTTGGCGATAGACCTATATGCTATAGAATTATCTTTGTAGTTCTGGTCGCTTTATTGGCAGCAATCCTGTTGAATGCACTCATTTATATATTTGCAGACAGTCTCTGCCTGATATTTAGCAAACTTAGTGTTGTACATATAATTTTAAATGGACAACACAGATATTTTTACCAATTGATCTGAACTTATTAACACATGATGAGAAATTCTTACTATCTGCCTTTGGTTGTCTTAAGTTCATGATCCACCTTTCTAAAGCCCAAACCCGACCCCTACAGACATGAAACACAGTTTAAAGATACTTCCCATTAAATCTGATCTCGAAGCCTGGAAGAATCTCCCAAAAAGAATAGAATAAACTACCTATTAAAGGTGTAGCTTGTAGAGAAGGCTCTAGGTTGTAATTTCTTGCTTTAATAAAATACTGAATTAAGGTAGTAAATACTTAATTTAAAATTTTTGACATTGTAAAACAGACAGTTTCATGTATTTGAAATTAAATCTATAGCAAATGGTAAATATTTCTGAATACTCATTCTACATGAATAAAAACGATAAAATAGAAACTTGGACAGACTTGCTGGTGTATTCAAAATCTTGCTCAAGACAAAAAAGTAACATCTCTCTTGTTTTTCGGTTGTTTGGTCTTCCTTCCATGGGCATAGATCGCACAGAGTCAACACGGTTTCCAGGGCAGCACATGTTTGATCACCAGGGCCCCAACCCTCTGATGAACAGCAGCAACAACATCCACCAGCAGCAACAGCTGCCTGGTCAGGGCCACATGGGCTTTGGCCCACCTGGACCAGCCTTCAGCCAGCCGAGCCAGGGCCCGCTAGGACTGTTTCCGCGAGAACCCCCAAGACCCAACCTCCCTCCTCACCAAGGTCACCAGGGGATGGCCGGCTTGAATCAACAAGGTGGCCCCCCTAACCAGCCCAGGCCTTTCATGGGCCCCCGTCAGCCGTTTGGCCAACAGGGAAACCTTTTCCCCCCTCCACAAGTTCAGTTTGGGATGCAGGTACGGCTAAGAGTAAGTGAATTTTCTAACCAGTAGATAGAAAGTGGGCCTGCATTTGTGTCGATATGCAACATCTGTTTTTAGATGCTGTTGTGATTTCTAGGGTTATTTTAGAAAATGGTTCTGTGCATGTTCACGGCTACTTCACAGCTGTCATGACATGCTTTTTTTAACATGCATGTGTGTAGTTTTGTAAATGTCTGTGGCTGATTATGCTACTGGACACACAAATATACAAGACTGGTTATTATTTTTGCTGCTATTGAACTGTTTATGGACAGACTAGTCTGTTTAGCTGCTCAGCATCATAGCAAGAGCTCCCTCTAGTGAGTGAACCTCTGTTGTAGTAGCACTATGTTCATGTATTCTACTGTTGACAGTATCAGTAGGATCAGGCCTGATAACATTAATGTTTTTCACTTTTTTGCAAAAAGCGATATGTTACACAAGACTTTAAATAATACTGTAGTTAATCTTTGTTTTCTGCTATTTTAGAATTTAATGCCCGGCCCCCCTATGTCCCACAATCCATTGCCATCCCATCAGCCTATGCACCAGCACCAGCAACAGCAGCAGCAGCAGCAGCAGCAGCACCACCACCACCACCATCACCATAGGCAGGAGTTGCCCCATCATCATAATCAGCAGCAACTAAATTTCAATGAGCCTCGACCCATGATGCACCATGGTGAAAATCCCTTCCATCAACAACAGGCACACGGCAGCCCCAGGCATATGACTCCCCATTCTCAGAAACCCCAACAGCTCAGCATGTCCAACCGGCAGAGGATGGTGAGCCATTAACAAATTAATTTTGTCCTCATTAATAACACGTGGTTAAAGGGTCTGTGTATATTATTGCTGTGTGGTCTAATTACTCTACATCAGCATCCCTTCTTTATAATTGAAACACAGCATGGGGGTAAAGCTGAACATATATTAACACCAGGCCAATTGTAAACCCAAGTCAACATGTACATTGTCCCCTGTCTTTAGAACACACCTGTCTCTAAGCAAATGCAGCAGCGCAACAGCAACTTGAGGGAGCTCCCTGTAGCACCTGGCAACGCAAGCATGAACAGTGCCCGCCCCGCCGCCACCCCCACCTCCCCATCCACCAACGTCAGGCCTGTTGCCAGGACAACACAGGGGGTGCGTCCTAGGCAGAACATGCAGCCGATTCTTGACAGTGGTAGAGGACGAGGCCAAGTTGCTGCCAGCCCTCAGTTGCAGCCTGGGGGAACAAGCAGGACAGTGGTTCATAAGGAAAACCCAAGTACAGCACCACAGGTTAGCAATTAAACAAACAGAATAAAAGAATGGGTCGTGTGTGCGTGCGCGTGTGTGTGTGCGTGTGTGTGTGCGCGCACGATTTAACTTTTCTGGGCTTCATACTTAAATGTAATCAATGACTTGTGACTCCTTTTCCAACAAATGCAGAGAAGTGTTGATGTTTAAAGCATATGTTTTGTGTCACAGGACCCCGATGAGGATGAGGAGACTCGGCAGTATCGTCTGAAGCTTGAGGAGCAGAAGCGTCTGAGGGAGGAGATCCTGAAAAGGAAGGAGTTGCGGCGGCAAATGCAGGCTGGCGTCAGGAAGCAGGAGCTGCTGTTAAGACTTAATTCCCACACTCCCAGCCAGAACCCAGCTCCTGCGCAGGCTCAGCCTGTACAACAAAATCTGCAAATGCCACACCCTCTTCAACAGCAACCACCACCACAACAGCAGCAAGCAGAACAAACGCAGCAGCAGAATTTACATCCACAGCGGCAGTTTCCTCAGAGAATACAACAATCATTAAACCAGTCATTAAAGAATCCAAATCAAGGTGCCCCGATTCCTCCCAGTGGTGATGCTCAGACTCCTACACTGCGTCAAAATGTCAAGTCACGCCTGCAAATGGTCAAATCTAACAACCAGCAGCAAATGACCCCAGGTCCTGGTCAAGACCTGCAACTGAATCAGCCCCAACAAAATCAGCAGCATCTGCAACAGCCACAACAGCAGCTACAGGGAAGGAACAGTGCTCTGCAGAACATAAACAGACCTGGCCCTCCACTCCTGTCCAGTCCAAAGACCGTACCTATGGGCCCTGCTCAGGCTCAAGCTCAGTTTCATAATCAAGGACCCAAACCTGGAGCTAAAAGAACTGTTATGCAGCGGACCAGGAATCTTGGTGCTGAAGGCCAGCAGGTGCCACAGAAAGTCAGGGTGGTCAAACTTTCAGGATCGGTGAGCACATTATGCAATTTTTACCTAAGAACTTCTCTTGTGTTCTGTTCTGACATTTACGTGAGCGTCTTCAGCTGATTTTTACTCACTAGGGAAACAAGGTAGTTTTGAAATTAAATAGTTTTAAATGTCACCAATTGCCCTTAAACTACCTATTTTGTAGTCTAAAGATATATAACCTATAGGAATGACAGAGTGATGTCTGTGTCTTTTTGGCAAAATTGATCTGTTAAGTGTTTCCTTTCTTAAGGTTTGGCCACTGGTATTTAAGCCACAAAGTCTTTACGCACATGTTACCTTTAGAATACAGAAAGGCTGTAGACATTAAGGAGAACAGTATGACATTTATCTGTAGAGTTGCAGACATCTCATGACTGCTCCTAAAGGTTGATATCCTCGTTTAAGGGCAGTGGGGTATTCTTTTAAAGATGAATGACTTGAAGAGGGTAAAACAAGAATGACACTAACGCCAGCAAAGTCCAGATTTACCAGTGCCGGCTTTTTTATACCCACTTGATAAGTTACTGCTGTGGCCCTAATTACATATTAATCTTTATTGAAAAACCACAAAGGCTTGCATGTTAAACATTCATACTTGTCATTGATAAGACACGTTGGTGGGATGTGAGTATTTGAAATAAGCTGCTTTCCAACTCCAGAGGATCAAGCTGCGCAGCCAAAATCGCAAGCCTGTCGGAGATGAAGATAACTGCATGTCAGTGCGTTAATGGAAACCTGTGCAGAGCTATCTGATGTAACTCATCTTTAAGGGGAAAAAAAGGAATTGGGATGGGAGGTGGCGAAAGAGAGATGGCAACAGAAAGATGGGCCTGTAGCTGTGGTGAAAAGAAGATTCTCTAGATGCTCCCTCTTCCACATTGTTCTGCTGTCATCAGTGGGAGCTTGACAATGTTATCTTGTTTTTTTTCTTGCTCTCTCTCTTCCTTTCTGTCATCCTTCAGTTGCTTTTTTCCATCAACTCATCTCTCAGGTGTGAGGCAACAAAAGAATGCCAATCCAAGATCCTTGTAATTAATCTTACTTGGTTGAAAGGGGGGGGCATAATACCTGTGTAAGAAAGTTGCCACTTTTGAGGATTTGGATTTGTATGGCTTAGGCACACAGATAAGAGGCAAATTATATTTTCATCAGGGATAATACAAAGCAGCGCAAGACACAAAAGCTGGGGAGGAGGGGGATGGAGTACACATCGAGCTGCTGTCGTTCCAGTGTAATGCAGCTTAGCATTTGATGGGTGCAATCAGGAGCTGTGATTTCTATAGGAGGGATTAATCCATTTACTCTCAACTGGGGACAGGTCAGAGATATCGCCTCTTTTCTTCCCGGTATTGATCTGTCACATCTCTCTGAAGAGATGGGGAAGAGACGACCTTCAATTCCTCCCTGCGTGTCAACAGAGTTGAGGTGTGACTTTATTGGATAATAAGACCATCACCTTGCTGGGTTGATCTTTATTCCCCACAGCCTGTGTGATAGGAATCAGGCTCCAGTGCTGGCACATTTCCACTTTGCCTTTTAGTTAAGGTCCTGCATTTCCAGAAATCTGCTGCTTTGCCTTAATGCAAAGACACACTGATGCTGGCAAACTCTACTGTTCAGTTTAGTTATTAAACTATTTATCACCCTCATTTAGAGTGGGAAGATGGCTGAGACCACCGGCAGCCCAGTCCAGCAACAAGGTACCTGTCCAATAACACCGCTCATCCAGGGAATTCAGAGGAAGGTTACCATGACGAACCAGTCGCCGCAGGGACCAGGCGGAACGCTGCATGCCGGCCGAGGGGGCCTGGGAAACACACACCAAAACAGGGTACGCCCTAAATCACTGCTCCACGTGCTCTGTGCCATGGACAACAGGAACAACTTAACCTTAAATAGAGATAATACCTGCCCTGACTGTGGGTAATGGCAGGTTACATAAAGTAGCC
The DNA here is from genome assembly GCF_900634795.4 of Betta splendens. Classification (NCBI taxonomy): domain Eukaryota; kingdom Metazoa; phylum Chordata; class Actinopteri; order Anabantiformes; family Osphronemidae; genus Betta; species Betta splendens. Next base: position 18,990,450 of record NC_040884.2, read on the forward strand.
AAAATGTGTTCTGTAAAGTTATCCTATGCCGCTGGCACTAACCTGGTATTCAGCAGAAACACCAGTGGTGATAAGACAGGACAGTATGCCAGGTGCAGGAGTATTGACAAGTTGAAAGCAGTGTAACATAGGAGGCTACACAAGGTCCCCTGGCCTTGCTGCACGCCTGTCACCACCAGGCTGCTGTCACAGTTAGCATACTCACTGATGCTGACAGGGTAAGGCAGCCACCATGAAGCTTGCATGGCTCTTCCTTCTTTACGCTCCCACCCCCCCACCCCCATTCCACACACTCGTTGTCTCTACCTTTTCTCCTTCCTCTCTCTCTCTCTCTCTCTCTCTCTCTCTCTCTCTCTCTCTCTCTCTCTACTTACCTCCCTCTGCAGCTAAAGAAACATGCCCCTCACTCTTGGGCTCATATGAAGATGTGTCATCCTTTGACATCAACGTTCTATGTGGAAATATGATAAGTCAATCACATGAAAGCATGCCATGACATGCAAGAGGAAAATGTATATCAATAGCAAAAAATTTGTCATTCAAGTAAAACTATGACGTTCCTCTTCATCTAGCTGAATTCGGCATTAGAACACACGAGTGCATTTTTTGTGCAGAAATTAGTTTTTTTCCCTCATGGGCAATTTTCTCATACTTGGCGTCGGTGCAGGTCGTTGTGTCGGGCCGGGGTCGAGGTAGAGGGGGCAATCAGATGGGTCGAGGGCGTCCAATGCCCACCAGGCAGAGCCAAAGGAGTGCAGAGAGCGGACGCTGCACTGTGTCCATAGAGGGGCTCTCCTCGTCCACATCCGAGGTCCAGCTGCAGAACCTTCTCCGGTCCATCGGCCCAATAGAGGTTGGTACCATGTGTCTGAAACTTAATGCCTAAATTTGCAGTTTTATCCATAGTGTGAACCCTAACTAAATTTCTAAAATTAAAATTTAAACTACCTAGTGCACATGTGTGATTTTCTAGCATAAGTTGTATTTTTCACGATATAAAACCTTGCGGTTCTTATTGTGAGCCCATAGCGCCCTCTGTTGGTGTGAATATGTAGGTAGTGAATGAATTAATCAGTTTCCCTATACCACCCTCACTCCCTCTTGTGGATGAGAGAAGCATCTTGTTTAAATCTTTAATTTTCCCATTTCTGTGCATTGCAGATGTTTAAAATGATGCCGCAGCAGAGGAAGGCCATTGCCAAATTTTCCAGTCCCCAGCACGCAGCAAGTTTTCAGATGAGCTTCCACAGGTAATAAATAGTCCCTCACTACTTTGTTTTATTGTCCATGAACATGCCTTGACATTTAGTTTCTGTAAAAACTCGACAAGTCTCAAAACAATCGTTTGTTATCTGTGCCCTCTGAGAACGTGTTTCAACTATTAACACTTATCACACAGGCACATGATTGATTTATCCCACATTGATGTGTCACTCATTGATGGATGAGGAGTTCGCTAGAACCAGGGAGTACGTTTGCAAGACGATCTTCTCATGTGGGAGCATCTCATGCACATCTCCAGTTTGGCAAAAGTGCATTTCTTCGTGCCCTTTGGGGTGAAGGAGCATCATTCGCAATCAGCTTCTCCGCGCAGACGCATCATTTGCCTCCCAACGCGGTGGAAGCGTGAACGTAAAGACACATGAAGCCTGTGTGGAACTGTTTCCTGTTGTAAAAAGCCACTGCAGAGACACTGGACGGTTACCTGATGTAGGTTAACGACTTGTACAGCTTAGGTGCACACTTGAGTAGAGTATCTCACGAGGTAATGGTTGCTCCCCTTATCAGTACGATTCATATTATCAAAGCTAAAAAAAGCACTCGAAGGTTGTAATCGCAATGTGACCACTTCAGCTTCTTATTTAAAACTATCTGCGGACTCGGTGTTTGACTTGTAGCAGAGCGTGAAGGCCCCTTTTTCTCAGCAGTGTTTCTCCTTCGCTGTAGATGGCAGCATTTCATCACTGTTGGTGCTTCTATGTAACCCAGGCTTTCAGGTAGAAATCACTCTCCCAGCTGTGTTTGGGTGAATGGCACGGCCTGGTGGAGAACTTGCACATAGGCACAGAGGTGGCTGAATAAGCACTATTCAGCAGACATTGTGGTGGCTAGAAACAAACTAGTGCACAACATAACAGGTAACGTTTTCGGCGTCGTGTTGATTATTTTGTAATTTAAGTTTCTGTCCCCGTTTTCAGTGTTCACCTCGCTCCTTTGAGTTCTATTTGGTCGTTTGCCCATACTCGTTAAATGATAGTGGATGTTTTAATTGTTTACCTGAACACAGTTAGGAAATATTTTAGTTGTATATTTGATTATGGTGGAGTTTTCTAATCTGTGCCCGCTTGTGCTTTAAGAGACAGCGTATGTACATTTTTTTTAGTATTGCAAGTGAATTATCTCCTTATTGAAATTTAGGTGTTTTTCGTCTTCCGTAGATCATAGATTATCACAGGTTGTACACATTTTTAATACATTTTTGAGCTTTTCTCTTTCCGGAATACCTGGTCCGAACTTCTGTGTGCTGATAATTTGGTATCTTATCACTACACTGTATAGTGGAGGTAAAATAGTTCTTTGTAGATGCCTGATGTAAGAAGCTAAAAGATGAAGGATAATACTTGAACCTGTTATTTTAGATGTGCTTCTTCCTCCGTATGGTACTAATGGATCTCCAGCCTATTGTACACTCACTGGGGTTTGATTTGGTTTTCTGAGCATCCATTTGTTTTGGAGAACACTGCCACATCATTGAAAACTAGTGCAACTTCGTGTCTGGCTGCAGTTTGATTTTAGACATTATTAAATTTGAAACTTTTTCCATAATCCTATGATTTATTTTTTTGTAGCGATACACTTCGTCAATTGAGTTTAAAGTAAAAAACGGAATCGTCTGAATCAGTGAATCAATGATTTATGTTAATCCTACTTCACTATTCCTCGAAATGTGACACAACACGGTGAGGGGGCAACCATTATCTGCACAGTGATCAAGTACATACGTAGGCCAGACATGTAACGTTTGTTCTCTTATAATTCTTTGGTTAGTCTTTACTCATGTTGTATGAAGCTAAACATTTTTATATGTAAGGATATGCTGACGTTGCCAGACATGAATAATTTTACCAGTGTTTTGAAAATGGATTTCAAAAATGACTGGACCACATTTCTGTTTATAAGGTATTTGACGAAAAGTTTACAGAAAAAAAGTAAAATAAAAACATGGCCAATATACCGTGAACATGCAGGTATGTGAAGCCGGTTGAACTTTAGTCCAAAGATGTGTGGTTGTGTGTGGTGTCCATGCTTCTGGTGCCTTATCAGATGGAGTGTCTTTCTAACCTGTGCTGCATTTGTACATTTATTAATATTTAACATTGCACTACATATAATATAGAATTTAAAAACTTATTTGAACCACTCATGAATATTTATTCTTATTTGGGAGTTCATACATAGTAGAAATAACTTTACAATAAGTTCTGCCACATCAAGTTAAAGGGGAATGCCACTGAATTTTGTTGCCGAAATCAATTGTAGAAAAGCAAATTGAACTGTGATGTCATACTGATTCACACATGGGTTGGTAATTATAAGAACACAAACAACGCTCAATGATTACAATGTTGAAGTTCAGGTTTTTACTTTTATTTCTGTCTAAAACAAACCTTTGATTTTGCATCTGGGTGACATCACAGGTTACCTTTGAAGAAATACTGCATCATGTTCAAAAAATTCAATGCATGTCGATCTAAATCCTAAATTTAGTGGTGTTTCCCTAAAATACAATGCAGCCCAGTATTTTAAAATGTACCACACTTACACAGCTCTTGCCAATAGAAATCAGTGGATTCTCAGCTTCTAGTTAAGACAAACGAGGTGTCTGAAAATGTTGAAACTCCTGAACTTCCCAATTAGTTTTTGTAAAACTTGAGGTTGTGTGGTTTCCAGTTGTTTGTATGTTGTACATCTGTGCTTTACTGACTCCTTTGTTTTATTCCTTTGGTTTTGAGTTGAATTGTTGTTGAGGTTTTGTTGTTTTCCATGTTGTGGGTTTAAACTTGCCTTGTTCTTTTAGTGCTGTGGTAAATCCTGTGGATTTGAAAACGTATTGGCAATGCCAGACAGTGATATTGTTATAAGACACCTGGTCTTGTACTAAGACAACAGATTCACATTGAATCTATTTGTACCTTTTAATCATAAGGCGTATTTCTAATATGTACCTTGAACTTTTAGATACGATGACTTATTTCTCAGGAGTAATTTTCATGAGAAATACATGGTGCTGATTTATGACTCTTTTCACAGTAGTAGGATCTTTAACACCATCATATGTTAATATTAGGGTGATAAGATCATGGAGTCATTTGCCAAATGTCCATCAGACTGTTTTTTGCTTGCTTATGAGACTTTTTTTTCTGGCCAGTAACTAAACTCTAGCCTTGGGTACTACACCGCACACTGCCCGATGTGGGTTCTACTCCAAACTAACCTTTTAAATGTTTTCCTGACAGGTCCCTTTGGTGAACCACTATAATGATAGTGATGGGCTGTAGCAGAAATAATAATGAATTTCTTTTTTTTTTTCAGGGCACTTCTGCTTGAACGCAACAGAATCAGAGGCGGTCATCAGTGGTGTCAACCTCAAACGCAAACCTAAACAACCAAACCAGGAGTTTTGCATCTTTTTAAAACCCGGCTTAACAAACTCAGCATTTTAGATGTTTCTAGATATTGCTTTGCCTGAAGCAGCTGTCACTTAATTTAAACGCTTATGGAAATTAATTTGAGTTGGGCCGTTAGTTAATACGCCACAGTTTTACCAGTTTATTTCTCTTGTGTAATCAGCTTTGCCAACTGCTACTATGTATCTGCTGCATGTTGATGCAGCTCCAGCTACCAGACTTTCAAAAGTGCTGCTGTTTGCTTTAAGTAGCGGTTGCACCTTTTTAAAGTTGTCTTCATTTTATCACCAGAGGATTTTTTTTGTATCAGCAAAAGTGTTGTTAAATTACCAACGTTTCCTTTTTTGGAGTTTTACATTATTCATGCTTATCCCAAGTGTAGCGTGTGTGACTCTAAATGGGAAGTAATGATTACACGAGAGAGAGAAACTGGTGGAGCAACAAAAATGCACAGCTGCTGGACTGGTCTCACTGGGCTGTTTGAGGTTGAAGCTGCACCAATGTTTTATTTCGGAAGGGTACAGTTGAAAATGCTTTTGTATGTAAACCCATCCCAGGTGTTACGTGGGTGGTTAACAGTTTTCTTTCAGCAGGGGGAGGAGCCATTTAGGAGCCTCATCTCTGACTGCTTCTCCCACCTAACGAACTAACAACCCTTACAGCCGCCCAGCCTGCAGCCTAGGACAGAAGACTTAACTTGAACTTGCCTCCCTCACTCAGTAGGTGTTGCCGCCTCAGGATTTTGGCCCCTCTCTGCCGTCCTGCCTCTTCTATCACACATAACTATTGCTGGTCTTGTCCTCGTTGCTGCCATTGTTGAATCAACCTAAGACTTCTGTATGGAGCAGGGTGGCCTACCTGGATTACCATTGTTTGTTAACCCTTTGGATGGAGGTTTCCATGTCTGTGACGGCAGCCGGGGTCACAGAGCAGACACAATACTCTAAAGTCGTTTTATGGCTTTCACTGCACCAAAGTTCATCCCAGCTTTTTGACATTTTTGGTTGGATGTCGGATCAGAGACGCTGCAGTAGTTTGCTCATCCCGAACGCTGCACCAAACTGAGTGACAATCCGAACTATTGGGTTTTGACTGACACTGCTGATAAAGCATATGCCGTGTCTGCAGTCTTCACTCTGATGAGTCATATGAAGTATTCATGTTTTGGATTGGAATACTCTGACATCATTGTAAAAGTACTTGTGATACTGTAAACTTTATATGTGTGAAATGGAAACGCTTGGTTTAACAAGTGTTAAACTTGAAACCAGAAACAAATGTAAAATAAACTTTTTTTATGCAAAGCAGCACTGACTTTGTGTTTGTTTTATAGACCTTGACGTCTCCGTTGCTTCTGAGTAAAACCTTTGTTTAGACTGGAGTGGATGTCATCTAATTCACATCCTTTAAACACCCTTCAAAATAAAGTACACTTGCAACATTTCTGCTTTTTTCAAAAAACAGTGATGCTGCAAACATACTTTGTTCTGAATAAAACAGTGGTTGTGCTCAAGTCTAGAAAACAGGAGTAAAAGCTGTGTTTTGTTCTTACAAACAACATTGATCATCTGGTAGACTTCAAAACACGGATCTGAAGGATTTTTATCCTAAAACCAAAAACTCTAGCAGACAGTTTTGTAGATCCAGTCACCTAATGCATTTCCCAAAATACTGCACATTAATCAGTTGATCTATTTTGGTAAGTATAAGACCATGTTCACCCCTTTAGACTGGTAACCAGTATTAGAGACTGGTGACCAGCTGTCAGCCACTCTTTTTTACTTGTAGCTGTGCTCTTTCATAATATTGTCTTCAATAAGTATGAATTATGTTCATGTTTTCTTTCCTTTGCAGCTGACCACATGCATATTAAACACCGGTTGCTCCCACAGAGGAGTAAAAGCGGAACTTGCCACAAAACGGGGAATTTTGTTTTCCAGAATGCCAGACTGTTCATGTTTGCAAAAGCCAACATTTGTAAAAGCCGTTGTTGATCTCCAGCAGACTGTGGGCCCCCGGGGGATTAGAGGCAGCTCTATTTACCTGCTCTGAGGAATGCCGGCCTGCGCAGACGCTTTTGTATCTGTCAGGGACCCCGGGTCACAGCGCTGGGAGAGATGGGCCGCTTTGTCCCTTCGCAAAGTTTCCACCTCAATATCAACAACAAAACACAATGTCGGAGAAGGAAGTGGAATTCCTGCTCGTGTTGCAACAGCGTTCAGAAGCCCTGGCTCAGTGGCCCCTTTCAGCCTCTGATAAATCTGGTTGATTGATGGGGTTGATCAATAGTCAAAGCTCTGACAAGTTGCCTTTCTAATTTGTGTTTTTATATATTTTCATTATAACTTCATTTTTCTTACTGTGGACATGAGAAGTTGGAGGCTTAAAAGCTGAATTCTTACAAACCAACCAACCAAACCGACTCGGGCAGTTTCTTTTCACAGCCCTGTGTCTCACGGCTTATTCCTTTATTTGGTCCATATTACAAAACACTTTAAGCTGCTTGAGTATAGTGCTTAGTTGTTGTTTTGTTTTTTTCATTTATTTATTTTTGACATAATTTCTACCAATGAAAAACTTTCCACGTTTCCACGCAGCACTAGCGCTAATTCGCCACATCGTGTCGCACTTGCACAACTTCACAAACGCCGACACTATGAGAAACTCCAGTCTTTCCACCACACCGCACCTCAAGACGGCAGAGTTACATCATCCGCACTATTAATATTGCAGGATTACAGTGATTTGTTCAGATTAATAAATGTTTATCTGAGAGTGGCGTCTCTCTCCCTTCAGGACTCCGCTGTCAGTGCTTGATGGAGCCGCCTGACCTCAGCCTGCAGATTTAGGGGCCAACAAACACACTTCTGTTTAATTTGTCTGCTAGTTCAGAAGTTATTTGCGGTGGGCAAAGCTCGTTAAATTTGACATGAGCGCTCAACATTTCGCAAGCATGCACGAGGTACTTCAAAGGTTTCTCCATTTTGTGAAACCCAGAAACAGAGCGGAATTGTTTACTATGAACCCAGAACATTGAACAACATTCACTTGAAATGTGGAAAAAGTAGTTCTAAGTTAATTATAACATCCTAAAATGAATATATCGTTTCCTAAAAGAGATAATGTGACCAAAAAGTAGCTATAAACCATTTATATGGGCCACTAAAAAGCGTCTCATAGTGTCCGTGATTCTCATGAAGCTAATTCACACAAAAACATGTAACAAATGCAAGTTTGAAGATTTTCTTTATCTCATTTTGTAATAAACATATAAATAATAAACTCTAGACATTTTTGACACATCGCCCTGTTATGAAAGTTAACTGGTATGGTCTGACTATATAGACTATCCAAACTGTGCATCTGCCGCAGGTCATTTCTATAAAACTATTTCCTATTACAAAATATGAAAAGAAAAATACATTTTAGTACATTTACAGGAGTTACTTATTAATTTATTTAACGAAACTTTTTCAGTACTACTTTAACTGTTACTGAATTGTCAGAATCTGCATTTGATATTTTTCTCAGAAGAAAACAGGAAAAAATAGAAACACAACCAAAAGAAGCAGAGAATGCAGACACGAGGCAGAATATCTGTCCCTCTCCGACAACTTAAACGAACAGTTTCCAAAATAATACAGTTCTTAATAAACCAAGCAGTACAAGATTTTCCAATACTTTCCCAACTACGGTATTTAAATTAAAATATATTCTCATATCTTACACTATTTCAAATAACGAAATGTGATTCGGTAGCGATCTGTCAAAATCTAATTTACAATTCTGTGTATAAAAATATAATTTATGGAACCCCGCGAAGTTTGTTCTCCCCAAAATATAACAGTCAGTTGCACATATGCACACATGAACATTACAACCTGTCAAAGTTAGCTCCGTTCTACAATTCTCTCGTTGCGCTATTGTCGCCTTTTCGTTTTTCTTCATTTTTCTTTCTTTTTTTGCATTTGAGATATACAAAAATAGATTATGCACAATTTGCTGCTTACACCGTTTCAGAATCCATTTGTGTGACAGCAGCGAGTTCACATGAGAATAAATTATTCAAAGAGAAACTTTTTAAGGCTCCATTCATTCTTTGAAAGGGGACACGTCATGGAAAAGTCACTGAAATAAATATCCCAACTCCACTGGGGCCTTTGTCTTGTTTATCTGTTCGTTCGTTTTTTTAATTATTATTATTATTTTATTTTTAATCTACTAAATAGTTTGTGTGTCCTACATTTTAAGTCACTCTGCTCCTGTAGCTGAGGTTTCAACTCGGGTACACTGACATCCCAAGCGGGTGGATCGAGTGACTGTCCAAGAGCCATGTTCCTAATTGATAAAGGATCTTTGAGTACCAGTGCACCCCGTCGCTCTGCGCACTGGCCTGAGGTTGGGAGCGGAAAAGCAACGAGGAAAGCCAGTGGGCGACCCTGACAGGTGCCAGGGCCCAGTGCGCCAGGTCGTGGTCTTCGATCACTGCGTAACAGGACGCGAGGACCCGATCCACCACAACCGTCCCCTGCACGGTCACCGGCGCGTAGGAGCCCTCGCGCTCCTGCGTGTAAATCCGTTTTACGGTCACGGGTTTGAGTCCACTTCGCTCGGCGTGGAAGACGAACACCGTTTGTCCCGGTTGGACCTGGCTGGCGAAGATGGCCGACATGCTCTGTTCCCGCTCGGTGACGTTGTCGCGGCCGACGAAGAGGAGGTGCGCGGCCGTGAGCGTGATTTTCTGACCCGACTCGGTTTCGATCACGTAGAAGATCCTCCTGGTCGCCGAGTCTTGGTCTATGAACATGATGAAGTCGGTGTAAATCATGTTTCCAAACCCATCTGCTGCCAGCACCTTGTCACCGGTTTGAAGGTCTTTGACCGCCTTCTCGGTACCATCCTGAAGGGTGACGGTGGAGGAGCCTGGGAAGCAGCCGCCTGACTTTGCTGCCACCGAGTTTTCTGTTAAAATAAAAGATTGTGTTGTTAAAAAATAAATCTGAACGAAAACACAGGCCCAGTGCTTCTGATGGATCATTTAAAACCGACGCGCAAACCTAAAACGTCCCAAAACGGCAACGGTGACGTCACTAAAACAAAATAAGACAGATAAGTCAAAAGTTCATTCAAGAGCCCCTTTTCCTCTTGTGTTTGTGTTTTCCTGCGTCCACACATCGTGGTGGGCCATATGCATTTTGCATAATGATGCCCGTTGGCTCCTCTGTGCCAAATGCGTATTGGTCTGAGACGAGAAAAGTGAAAGGCTTGGCTCATCTATTCTTAATTAAAAAACCCAATAAAGAACAGGCATTGTTATTCTAAATCAGCTTGTGGATCGAGCTACTCTCGGTAAAGAACACTTACGCCTTTCCCAGCAACTCGTCCCATATTTACTCAGGTGCAGAAACCTCCATGTGACAATTCACACAAATAGGCGACTCACAACTACTATTTACCCAGTGGAGCCACTTTTCCAAGCCTCTCGAGTTGTAGATTTGAATTTAAATGAGGGCCCGGACTCTTAAATGCTTTCTGTTGTGCAACATCAATGTCCCCTCTTTTTACCACCTCTCCCTGCTTTGTTGTCAGCCCCGATGACAATAATTTTGGCCTTGGTGGAGCTCTTCACATACCAGTCTCCAGGATCACACTGTCCTACACACAAAAAGGAGGTTTCCTACTCAGAATTTGGAGCTTTTAATCTTCTTTTAAGATTCCCGAGCATGAAATAAGGTGACAACTGAAAACCAGATTTACCCCAACCAATTCAACATTGTTCAGCCAAATCCTTTTGGTAAAGTCGCATGACCCCCAATGACACGTCGGCTTGGCCCATACTGTGAGCTCAAAACGTGTGTGTTGAATGATAAATAAGGGATTTTATCAATATACGTATAAAAAGTGCCAAAGTTCATCGGCTGTAGTGAAGAAATGGTGTCCTGTCGCTTGGTGAAGGCTGCAATAAATGTCTGAAAATTACAAAATGACCGTCAGAGCTGAATAACAAGTGAGACCCGAAGAAAAGGCTTAACGGGCCGGTTGCGCTTTATCTAATTTCGGACCATCGGCGCGAAGTGCAGCGCCGCGTTCTGCTGCGCACTGGTGTGCACAAGTCCGCAGAATGAAAGGAATTCCTTTTCTAGGTCACACCGAGCAGCCTTGCAGAATTATGACCGTGGTTCCCACCAGGAGACAGTGTGGGGCGATGTAAGATCGAGAAATAAGCTGCATGGGAAATGCTCATATCTCCACGGGCTGCGTTGCGCCGATACATAATTCATGGGAATATATATTTACACTTGTGGAAAACATAATACAGTCGAAATCCGTCTGTGTTTTTCAATAACATCTCCAGATAAATACTGATTATATTCGTGAATGTATATTATTTATTATTTATATTGTGCAAAATATAGTTATTAGATATAGTTCAACCATCACGTGTGAATATTTGCACGTTGTTGCAGTTTCTTGGAGCGTGCTGCAGCTGAGGAACCCACAAAAAGCAATATTTGTGGTGTGCAGGCATGAAAGCAGTTGTGTTGTAGTTTTTTATCATTTTAATTACGCCATTACGCGCAGTCTGATTTGGAGCAGCCTTGCGCTCCTTGGGCTGACCAGACCCGGACTGTCTGGCTGACGCACGTGCTCATCCTCCTCCTGTCAGCACTGCTCAACGCTTTTGGGTACATTTTTGGCAAAGCCACAGTAAACACAGTAATTGGGGGGCTCCCTCCCGTGTCATACCTGCTTTCACGGAGCAGTGGATGTGGGCTTTGGATTCGTAATAGACCCAGTCGAACCCGGCTTCCACCGCCAGCCTGGACAGGGTGCCGTATTTGCTCTTGTCCCGGTCCGAGGTGGTGATGTCCACGGCCCTGCCCTCGTAGTGGAGAGACTCCTCAAAGTGGTGGCCGTCCTCGTCCCAGCCCTCGGTGACCCGCAGCTTCACGCCGGGCCACTGGTTCATCACCGAGATCGCCAGCGAGTTCAGCTTGTCTTTACATCTCTGCGGGAGGGAGAGAAGGCTCAGATGCGGCTCGATGACAAGCTCTGGCTTAAGGACAAGTCTAATTGAACCAAATCCCTTCATACTGACGCGTCGCCAAATTACCCATTCCGTTTCCTTTAACACCTTCCTCCTATAATTGCTGTATAACAATAACAACAATTAAAACCCAATATCTGAAGCCGCGGGAACCTCGCCCACGCACGCTCCATCGTCACCTCCCTGATTCCTCGCATGTGAGGTGAACCGTGGGGCCGAGCTCTGATCCCGCATGTGTCTGTGTGAGCAGCAGCGTCGGAGGACACATCTCTGATAAGAAAGCTGCTGATGAAATATTGAGCAGGCACTCGCTCCACTGGGCTATAATATATGTGGGTCTGAGCTCTGGGAAAGGTGCGAGCAGCGTCCCTTCCCTCCAGGACGACTTGCATGGAACACAACTTGCATTCATTACGAATTCATGACTTTGTATTAGGCCATGGAATGAGCGAGTCCTTTGTTGGTTGTAGCTTGTCTGTTTTCTTTAAATACATAATTAATGATATAAAGATCATCTTCAAGAGCAGCTGGTGCCTTAAAATATCTGGAGTTTATCCCATAAATAAATCGTCGCACCCCAACCCCTCCGTGCTCTCCCAATGAAGATGCTTGGCCTTCTCCAAGACAACTATTCTCAACACTCAACCAATATGTCAAATAAAACATCACAAAGAGTCTTTTCAGCGCAGCCGCGGAGGGAAACTTCCATTATTCTTCTCCTGCAAAGTCTTCGAAACGTGACATGCCTCCTTAAGTCGAAGTGTTTTGGCCGCTGACTGACAGACTTGAGATGTTCGGGGACGGTCCGGGCGCGCAGAGGGGCGTCAGTGCGCGACCCACTGTGCCTTTGCCTCAATGGACGGTCGAGCGCTTCGACGCCGGGACGCTCACACGGACCCGAGCCATTCGCAAAACGGAGTTTCCGTATGAATCAGCGTATCACACTTGTAGCATGTGTTGCCACAGTTTCCCCGAACCTCGCGCGCTCTGACTGCGCTCGTCGGAGTCAAGAGCCATAAAGCTTAACCTATTTATTAATTCATTAGGTCGTGTGCCGCAAATCAAGCCAAATTCTGCTCAGCCACCGTGAAGCGCAGCGGGGCGCCCCGGACCGGCGCTTTGTGCTCTGGGTAAAGTTGTTCAACACCCGCCCTCTTAATCTTTTCACAAATGATTTGGTTAGAGGAAACATTTATCAGCTACCTGTCACTGCAAACAAGACGCCGGCGCGTCTCTTTTCCGACTCGTTTGCACCGTGAGCACAGGCTGCAGCTCCAAACAGTCCGCTGAAAGGATCCACTTATTAAAAGGAACACGTTCCAGTCCTGATGTTAAACTCTCGTGAGACAGATGATATTTTCTTCTTAGTTTAAAGTCATTTTATTCTCATGTAATCAACTTATTGTGTTTTGCACTTCACCAGGAGCAAACCTGCTCCGCTAAATATTTGCCCTCATATTTCTTCAAGTCAAGTTTAATTAGATGGATCAGACTGACGTTCCTATTTTATTATCCAAGTCGCAGTAGTCCACAAAACACTGTATGTGAATGCCTGTAAAACGCCCCTGCTGGCAACTTTCCTAGGAGCGGGATGGGACTTAATAGTTGAGGTAGTTGATATGCGCTTGTTTGAGCGCTCCTTCAGCTTGCAAGTATTACGGCCTTGGCTGGACTTCAGTGCACTGACTGATTAGTTCATTTGCGGCAGACACACAACAAAGCCGCTGCACGAACGTGCACATCCACCAACGCGTCGTCTATTTCCTACAACGTAAGACAGCGATGGAAATCATCCAATTTGGTGAAAAGCCCCGTGCGTAAAAGCACCACTGGATCCATGCGTAAAGGCGAGGAGGAACGCTGGCACAGCATAAATTGCCCAAGTGATAACGTTAATGCCACAGAATAAAGCTACGCACGTTGTCGATCATCTGGATGCTCTAATTTGATCACTTTGTCATGGTAGTTAGAATAGGGACAATTGCACCTGTTTTAACTTACTATGGCCTCCCGCTGACCAAAGGTCACAAGTTCAAATTGCATCTGAGGTCCAACCAGGGGAGCCTAAAAGCCCTGTGGTTCCCTCTTCACACTTACAGTTGGTTATCGGATACGGAAAGGAATCTGTTTACAAAGCAAAAGCCACAACTAATCAGATGTTACCCAAAAATATGCGTGATGACAAAAAACACGCAGAGACAACTCCTGACATGTGGCAAAATTTGTGCCACATCTTGTCCGATTTCAGACAGACTTGCAAACACAACTGTTCTGGGCATTCTCCTTAATAAGAATACCTTCCTCTATATTCTCCAAAATGAGTGAAACACAATGGGATGAATTGATTCTATCACTGGAAGCCCCACGAGGATCCGTGGGGGAATCCGGAACCCCATTTTGCGCATCACATCCCCGCGTGATGGTCTGTGCGTATGAAAATCTATACGTGGATGACAGAGGAGGTGCGGGGGGGGGGGGGCTGAGAGCGACGCCGAGACCGCACGCACAGTGAATATTTCATCGGAGCCTGCGCTCATGCATGGTGCGAAGCACGGGTTCAGGGACTCCAGCGCGCGCCCGGCATCATCACCACCGGCATTTTATTATTACTGAGCCAATATCACCCAAGTGCATTTAATAATTCACCATCATCTGAGTGCTAAAAGTCATGGTGAGGAGACGCGGCATCCTGCAGCCCGGACAGAAATCAAGGCTGCATGAATTGTTAGCTCAACGCAGCCCGCACTGAAAGAACTACCAGCCATTCTAAGTGAGCGGCCGCACAAGAATGGAGTTTTTTTCTTCTTCCAATTCATCTTTCATGCAAGTACATTCGCAAAAGCCACCATTAACCCCGTGCGCCTTGAACCAATATATTGACCGGGTCCCACCCATTTATGAAGTCCGCAACACTCTCAAAGAAACGTCCCTCTCTGCGTGCGCTGATGAAAAACACGCCAGAGGTTACATTACAGCATCTTAAGGGAGGCTGTGCTCGAAGGAGCCCCGCCATGCCCGAATGAGCCCGGGCTGGAGCGGTGCGCATCCCCAGCTGGCAGCGGCTGAAGAGAGAAAAGGTGCTTTAAACAGTCCGTAACGTGGAGCTCGAATGTGCCACAAACACTGGGCGTCTTCGTGCAGTGGACGGCAGCACGAGCGGCTCTCACGTAGAGCAGAGAGTCCGCGATCATACACATACGAATATAGATATGAGGAGATGGGGACATTAATATTTCAACCGCACTGTCACTACCACGAAGGCCGAGCGTCCTGGCTGGCCGCCCGCACATCACTTCTCCAGCTGGATTTTTGCCTTCGTTTCACGCCTCCACCGTCTGAAAACTCCCCGTGTCGGCGCACGAGGCGCCGTTTGCGTGTGCGGGGAAGTTAAAACGCGCAATCGGAGAGTTCGGCGTCGGGTTAAAGCAGACTTCACTTAAGGTGCGCAGTCCTCCTGACGAGGAGGCTGTTGCGGTGCGCAGTGATGGTGCGTTAGGAGACGGCCGGCGGGGGGAAAAGGTTGTTCTGCGTCCTTACCTGAGTCATTAGCCTGTCGGCGCCGGTGTTCTCCTCATCCTTGAATATGATGTCTGTGTTATAATTGGGAGTCAGCTCTTTAAATCGCTCGGAGTTTCTTGTGATCTTGCCTTCGTATCGGCCACTTGCCCCGAGGGTCTTCTCCGCCACGTTGGGGATGAACTGCTTGTACGCAAGAGGTGTCAGCTTCTTCGGGTGCCGTCTCCGGCCGTAGCCCCTGCCCGGTCCGCATCCCACGGCGGAGGACACCAAGCAGAGGCAGACGAGGCCGAACAACACGGTTCTGGTACAGAGCAGCATTTCTGTCCTCCTGGATCTCAACGAGCCGCCGCCGCCGCTGTCTCTGCCGTCTGCCTTCTCCCGGCTCGCGCAACGTCCTTGTCTCCTCCTCTGCTTCGCTTTCACTTGGTTTCTACCGTGGCAGGTGCGGAAATGAACGCCTAAGACAAATGGAAATAACGGGGCATATCGAAGGAGGGTAAAAAAAAAAGTAGTGAGGGAATTAAAAGCCACGGGATCTCTAGTGGAGCTGCAGCCGCTTGTGAGGCGACCGCTTTTACTGCTTTGTATTATAGCACCGATCTATAGCAGGGGAGGGACTTGATTGGCTCGCCCAGACAAACCCTCCTGATGTTATCCCACAAAAAAGATTTCTTCCACCTGAGGGTTTGACTTGTGTTGCGGGGAGGAGGGGCCGTTCCATGGGAAAACATCAATTATAAACCGTCTTTTTTTTCCACCCTCCCATTTTGCAGATTTAACGGAGCCAGGACAGAGAAGGGGCACTCGCACAGCGCTGCAGTTGGGCAAAAGTGATCTGAGCGTCGTGTGCGCGCACTAAGTGAAGCGCGAGTGGAGGAACTTCCCGCACAGAATACGTGGCGGCGCGCGCTCCTACAGTATGCGCCCGCCGCTCGACGTGTTGAGGAATAAAGTCTGAAGCTCAAATCACTGGGCCGTGACTGCGAGACCTTTCGACCTTTTCGAACCAGATGTTGTTTTGCGCCAGATGTGTTTATAATGCGTAGGCTCCCTATTCCCAAAGCCCACTTCATTGACACATGGCCCTTGGTAACAGGCATTTTGTTGCTTTTATTCCCTTCAGATGTGTGATTAGACAACCTGTGGCTCAGAGGTGAGGTATGATGAGACGCACCTGTGTGCACTGCGTGCAGCAAGACAGAAGCTGAACATGAACTCCCAGCAGCTTTCAGTTTTATCAGCGCTAGGAGGACGGACGCATCAGAAATGCTCCATCAGACAACATCATGCTGTGGAGTCCAGTGTCTACACTTATACACAAATAAGTGTCTAACGTGGACTGGCCTGATCTGATGAACGTGTTGGGGACCTGCACCGAGGTGACAGCTCACCTTTCAAACGAGAGGATCTGCGATAGCAATAATGATACAAACCGTCCACCAGCTGCAATCTAGAAGACAGATGTTGCACTTGAAGACAATATTGTGAGTAAAAAGGTAATTTAATCAACAGTGGCTACTTTCCAAAGCGGTTTGGTGATTTTTTTATGGCTGTTATTTCCTTTAATGACCAACTTTCTTGATTAGACCCTTTGTCTTTGTGTCGTTGATTAAAACACTGTGGCGCCCGCTCACACGAGACATCGCCATCGTCTGCACTGAAGGCATCTGAGTGTAAACAAAAACACGAACCTGAGGTGTTTCCGGAAGGGAATTATTTGTGTGATAACACAGAGTAATTACAGGAAGAGGAACGGGAGTGTGGCACAGGTGCTGCAGTGCGATGAAGTGAGGACAGACACCAGGCTTTGGTGTGGCTTCAGTCTGAGTAAACCTCCGTCTGGCTGACCTCCAGTCTGCCGTTGCTCAGTCTGTGCCAGGCCTGTGGCACAGACACTACCCGCAGCTCGCCGAGACCATCAACGCCAGGTCTCGGCCAAAGGATGCTCATGAATTTGGCACCCTGCTGTGTAACCGTGGCGAAAATACCTTTCCCTCCGTGACAGGTTTCACTCTGCTATGTGTCATAGAGCCCTGTTCAAACTCACGGCTGACTCGGGTCAGAGCCGGCGTTCACGGGTCTGCGGTGAAACCTGGCGAAGACGTCCCCCGCATTCTGAAATACGAGGCTGCAGGAAAAACAGCGCGGCTGCGTGAGGTTCTACGTGAAGTAACGAAGGAACAAAATGTGACACTAAGTGACATGAATAATGCAGAGACGGGGGTAAATAATGCAGCTTAAAGGGCAAGGTGTGCTGATGTGACAGACTGGATTTGAACTGGAGTTCACTGGGGCAAATAGTATCATCAACACCACATACGGAACATTTAACGGCATTGTTTGCGCTGAGCCCAATGCAAAGTCTCTGACAGGAGAGGTTAAGTTCCTGGTTCCTGCAGAACCTGGAGCTGAGGGTGGGACGACTTATGTGGATAATTTCACTCTTCCCCTTCAGCTGCAGAATGGACATTATGATTTTGTCGAGGATTGGCAAAAAGGGATCCTGTAAACCCAACAGCTAAACCACAAAGCGCATAATCCTGTGATTTAACTTAGATCAAGTCAAATCGTCTTCAAAAAAGTGTCTCCTGTAAAAGACGCGGGCACAGGCTTCAGTAAACCAACACCACCGAACTGACGCTGACTTCGAGGGCTAATTCTGGAGGGATTGGGGGCCGTTACGCAACTCAAACTACCGAGCCGGTTGCATGTGATGGTTAATCCAGTGCCAGTGAATCAGCACTTTCTGCCTCCTCCTTTGTTCTGGTGCAGCGCAGGTAACGCCGAAACGGGCCGAGCCGCGTCCGCTCCGCTCCGTTCCACAGCCTCGCTTCGAAAACATCCCTCGCCCCCGTCCGCGTTCTACGGCATTCAGACACACGCTTCGCACCGAACCCGGCCCACGCCCGTGTTTGATTTCTTGTGCCACCGTCTCAATCAAGCACGAGCGAGATGCGACTAGCAGCGGTTGAGCCCAGCTTCACCGGCGTAAGTCCCCCCAATTACTGCTTTAAAGCCTCCTCCTGTCTGAATGTTTTGTAACATTGTTAGACGGATTAGGACCGCGGAACAATCACGCACAAACATATAAGTAGTGTCAGGCTTCCTGTGCTGCGAACGGCTGGAGCTGCCTTTCAGCAGCAGACACACGCCACCGCCAGCTCCTTCCTCCCAGGTGGGCTCTGCATTCAGGCCTTGATCCTGTCCTGAAGTTCCTCAAAGTATGAACACGTGTAATTCTTTATGAGGATAATAAATTGAAATAGTCTCCCACTAAATGGTTCATCCAAGACGCACGCATCGGGCTTTATGAAGGACTAAAGAGGCAGATTTCCGCTGAACAGATTCTGTTGCCCGGAGGCTCCTCCGTGGAGCACAATGGGAATTTCACAATACAGTATGTGGAATCACAGCCCTCAGCGTGCCCCGGAGTCTGTAAAGGCATTTTATTTGCACTCTGCGGCCGCTCCCAATACTTAAACATTAAACGCCAAGGCTAGACAGGCAAAACCACTTTGAACCGCGGCGCAGGGTGAACTCCGTGGGAGGGGAAGGAGGCGAGCGGGGAGCGGGGGGCCGCGGAGCGCGCCGGGCTCCGCCAGGTGAGTCAGCGCCGGCCGGCCGCAGCAGCGACGGGAGGCAGCAGGACGAGGCTGCGACCCCCGGCCTCAGCCCGAGATTCCACGCTTTTAACCCAGGTGGTGTGTTAATAATTCCAAGCGTGGGACCTTGGCGATAACCCCGGTGAGCGCCTGCGTCTCAAAGGCCACGGCGCGAAGCGCTGGCCTCGCGGTGCATTCCCAGGAAACGCGCGGCGGGCGCCGTCGCCGCGTCTGCCGCTGCCGCCGCTGTTCCCTATCACTCCGGGGAATCTGTGAATCAGCGACGTTCCTGGAAGCGGCTTCAGGCCCAACAACGCCGGTGACACGGAGTTGTGATTAAGCTCAGATCAAACTCAATCACGTCAGTCTGCTTCAACACGAACTCTCCGGCGCTGGCTTTCATTAAAGCCAGGACACTGATTCTATCTTTTTAATGAAGCCTAAGTGCTCGGAGAGTGTGCCATTACACCCCGGGCTACGAAAACGGAGGATATAATTCCCTGCCGACTAAAGTGAAGCGCAGGAGCACAACAAACAGCCGCGCGGCTCCATCGCGGCCTGTTCGCCTGCCCGAGCAACCACACAAACCCCCTCGCTGCCGGGTCCTCGGTGAAACCCCGCGGACGCGCTGCTCGGGCGTCTTCCTCCTCAATCAGCTCTTTCTCATCACTGACGTGTTTGTCATCAAACTGGATTCTTGGTCAATATACTTTATCATAGTGTTTCACAAGAGTGAGTATTCGCCCGTGCTGGATATGAACACATCTCACCTTGATTAGCTACAGGTATCTCAGCGCTGGTGATGCATCGGCCTCGATTGGGATCAGTTCCACAGCAATCTATATCCTTCCCGCCCTGCGCTCGTTCAGACTTAACTAATCCAGGAAATTGCTTCCACTGATCAAAGTTATTGCCTGGATGGAACAAGGAAGCTGAACAAAAGTGACACGGCCTCATATCTTATTGTGAGCCGCGGCTTTGGATGGACACAGATCTTTGTCAGCTGGATATTTGATGGGACTTCAGTGTGAATGAAGGGGGGGGGGGGGGGGGTGACTAGTGACTAAAACTCAGTCACACGAATACTTTCCCCTCACATTCATACAGTATCTGTTGATTTATTGTGAAATACAGTAAGAACATTATTACTCACAAGCAGCTACTCTAATAAAGCGGTTTACTGCCCCTGGTTTGGATGATTGATACAGACACAAGCGACTGAGCCTGAGTAATCTCTTTCCCAAAGGTTCACTTAGAGACTGCGTCTGAATTAGCTTCAGGAATAGGCTGTTCGTTGGCAGCCTGACGTGCTCTGGCATCAGGGCCGCGCTGCAAAGCCGCACCCAAAAGCCAAAAACCTGTCGCCTTCATTATGCTGCGAATACCAATAAAGCAAACGCTCACCTCGATCGATTCATCTGATCGGACGGTAATGGACAGGAAGTGAATCTGCGCTCAGTAATTCTCACTAGCGGCTAAATGGTGCAAACTGGCTGACGCGCCGCTGCCTCCCAGCAGGAACCTTTGACTCAGAGCGTCTATGCAGAGTGTGCGTGTGCACGTTTGCCACGGCGGCGCGCTCCGGAGGCGGGTGAGTGACAGTCGGCCCGTCTGTGTCAACAGAGCGCCGAGGGCCGTCTGCTCGGGGGCCGGGCGTCGCGCGGGGCCCGGGTGAGGAGCGAGCCCTGAGCCGGCGTTGACGGGACGTGTCAAGCGCCGCGGCGGAGGGACGGGGGGCGGCGGCGGCGCCCACCACCCCGACACCACCCCGACACCCCCCCCGCGACTAAACGCACTTTAAAGACGGCTCCGCTCGCCTCTTTAACGAGCAGAAACTCCCCGAGAGACTTCAAATGAGTCGTGGAAGGTCCAAATGCTTTTATGGCGGCGTTTCAACTATCAGCCACCGGCCTCTTGTACGTCTTTTTACGATTTGTTTAGCCACTTTAACTGTCTCACATGGCGGAGGCTTCTGTGGATTTCCCATGGGAGGAAATGTGGCCACTGACCTGCGATACATGTTGATGTATTATCACTTTATCATAAATCATCACTCATGACCGCACCGACACACGGCTCCAGTTTCCTCCTCTATCTAATTTGAATCCACTGCTCGCTCAGCTTTGGTCTCCACCACTTTTCAGGGAAATATGTTGCTCTGTAGCTGCCGCATGCTCAAGTGTGCTGGTCACATTCTTTCACAATGTGCCACAGTTCACACAGTCCAAAGAGCCAGTAAGCCGGGGCTAATCCTGGAGCGGCCCTGCAAATAAAAGCCCAACAACTACATTTAAACAATACAAACAAGACAGAGATGCATTGTTGTGGTGGACGCTGCAGGGACGCATGCGTTGTCGCAGAAGGTCGGTCTCATCTCGTTTTACACTCGCCACCGACGGGCTAAAGTCTAAGAGGTGAAAGTCCGATCGCGCTTACGTCTGACGGCTCGTCTTGCGAGTGAACTTCTCCCCACTTCCCGCGCGCAGGTGGAAAAGCTCATCCTTTATCTTTACGGCCCCGTCAGGCGCAAAGGGAGGAGTCCGCGGGCTTCAAGCTGTCGGACTGCGCGTCTGCGGGGTGGAAGAGATCACAGACGAGGCTGCAGGTGTTTAGCGCCACGTGCATGCGAACCCCCAATATCAAGTGGCAGAGATTAGCTCGCTCCGGGCTCCTATTTTCAATAATGTTTGGTGCTCTTTAATGGATGTTTACGCTCTGTATTTTCCCACCACGCGTCATCGCACGTAGGAAAAACTCACAGTATCGCCCCTGATCGGACGCCACGGCTGCTGTGTTTGGCTCGGACACGTTTCTGTCCATCTATAGCCTCAAACTATCCCAAGTCGTCTGGTGTGAGACCCCGTCCGTCCCCTGCTCCCTGGAAGCTGACAGGGCTGTGTGTAAAAACTCACCCACTCGCTACATTGAGGAGCGAGCTGCCGACCAGACTGTAGCGGGACGCTCAGAAACGTGTTGAATTTAATGCCCCCCGGGGGCGTTTTCTTCAGCACGGGCCTCGTCTGCGCCGGGGAGCGACTCCGTCACCCGTACTGTACGCTGGCCGGCAGGAATCCCCCGAAAGGCATCGGACGGGCCACGGAAGGACGAGATTCCTTCATGGCAGTTAGCCGACGTGGCTGCGTGGGCTCGGGTTTATTGTCTCACGCGGCGGAGGCTCCTGTTTGCGTTCCGTGTGAGGAGAAGTCGGGCGCTGACCTGCACCGACGCTCCTTTGATGTCTGATTAGTAATAGGCAGATTAAACAGTCTGACTGACAACACAACGCCGATAGATGGACCGATACATGGATGGATGGATGTAATAACAGACTTATGGCCTCACTTCGGGGTGTGTCTGTTTACAAAACAGTCTCACATCTTACACGGGTCTTATAATAACCCCACGAAGCGGAAGCTGTCTGTCTGTCTGTCTGTCTGTCTGTCTGTGGCGGGATGGGCCACAGGGCAGCATGTTGTTATTACGCGCCTTTGTTTGGTATCATCATCATCAACATCATCATCATCATCATCATCATCATCATCATCAGCATCATCTTGCAGGCACGTGATAGTTCTGTCACGAGCTGGCTTTCGTTATGTACTCCCTCCTCTTCAGATTCTCCTTCTCAGTGTGTCTGTGTACAACTGAGCAAGCTGTGGCTAATCCTCTGGTGCCACTGTGGGTAAAGCCCGACAATACACACACTTATGGAAGCAGAACAGGAACCAGGATCTTAGCTTTATGGCGTAGAAGGGGCTGCAGGTGCCTGTCAAAACACGTCCCCAACATCGTATGCCTTTGTGTGAGCGGTCCTCCTCGTCACACGTGTACTTCACGGGTTCAGGTGGACGGGGTGAGGTGTGGTTGGTGCTTTGCAGCTTCCGGTCTGCAGGTGGAAGCCCTCGTGCTTTACCTCCGCTGGCCTTCAGGAGCGCAGGCTGAACGCTTTGCCCCAAAGCGGAGACGGGGGGTTGGACAGAAAGTCTCGTCCCTGTCGCGGCGTTTGGGTCAGGGTTGAAACAACGTCCGGTGTTTCCACGGGCCAAACAGAGGGAAGCAGCGCAGGCTCAACACGTCTACATATTACTCGTAAGTAAATGAAAAGTAAGGTTGTGAGGATTTCAGACCGGGTTCTGATCCCTGAGTCATATTTTGCATTGAAAAGACATTTAAAGGCTTTAATACTAAAGTAGCAAGTAAATAAAAGTGGAGGTAATGGAGGCGGATCGATCTCAGTTTGCATGAAATGATCCTCTGACAGTCGCGTCACTGTTACGCCGGTTGTCAACAGCGTAGAGGCAGACTGCTACTGAGGCGAGGGCTGCTGCTTCGAAGCACTTAAAGAGCAGCGAGTGCATCGGGGGGAAAAAAACAAAAGAGGCAGCGATTCTCCACCAACCTCACCTCACGGCACCTGAAGGAGGGAAGGAGGAAGCGCAGAGAAGGAACGAGGGAGAGAACAGCACGAGAAGGGTTTTTTTAGAGTCTTGTTTTTTCCTGTGAATGTGGAGGATCAGTGTGCGAGAGGATCAACAGATGATTTGGGGGCCAACAGGGGGCACTGGGGGCCTAATCCACGCCGCGGAGCAGGCAGCACTCACGCATGCCTTCTGCTCCCTCACTGCTACGCTGAGCCTGAAAACAGGCTGGGATGAAAAACTCCCACAGCCCTGGTGTCATTTGCAGAGATTAATCTGGGTTAAAGTGGCCTCGCGCAATCAATCCTTTGTGCTCGGCGAGGCCGCGGACACGGACTCATCAGCGAGTCGGTGATGTCTAATCAGGGCCTGATTGGCACCCCGGGTGGAAGCGGCCTGTGAATCAATCAGGAGAGAAGTGCTCGCTCGGCGGCTCCGTCGTCTCCCTGGCTGTCGTGTGAGGGATCCCAGTCGAGTGATGCTGCTCGTCCCCGGCACCTTGTGCTGTTTTAGCATCTTTGACATCACCTGCCATTTTTTTTTTTCAGAGCGGATTTCTGCAACTGCTCAAGATGTGCCCCCCCCCCCACACTAATTATGTTATGCCTCCGTGCACTTGCAGCGGTGAATTATGATAAAGCACATCACCGCCATCAATTATCCCGCGTAGACCGACTGACCCGCTCCCCGTCTCCACCTCCTGAGCCACGGTTACCAATGGAAACGGTGGAAGGCTAACATTTACCCTCGCTCTTTTGTGTGATGTATTGCAGTAAAAAAAAAATGAACAAAGCACTGTGGCAGACTGAGAGAAAGAGAGAGAGAGAGAGAGAGAGAGAGAGAGAGAGAGAGAGAGAGAGAGAGAGAGAGAGGCTCTGCAGAGACTGAACTTTCCCAACTAATATACCTTGTGAGTCTAGTGACAAAGATAAATTGGCCAAAGAAAGAGTGGGGGGGGGGGGGGGGGGGGGGGGGGGCTTCAACAGCAACCGACCCTCCGACACCAATTAGCAGATTAATTACGCGCCTGAGAGAAGCGGACGCTTGTCAATCAGCGCCACACAAGGGGAGCGACAGGAAGGGGCTGGCGTGGATGTACCTGGAATGTTAAGGGAACAAGAGGCTGCTTCGGGGGATCCATACAGAGGCAGTGATCCATAGGACCGCGCGGCGCTCAACACCGGCACGCTGAAACAGCCGAGGAGCAAATACCACTATGCCGCATGGAAGCCTGAATGCCTGCAGACTCAAATACCTGTATGACTGGAGGCACACGGGCCCGTTGTGATGGCTGCTCGTGCCCCCGGCCGGCTTCCTGCACCGTATGATCTGAGTGGAATTACTGTAAACAGCGATCGTGCAGGGAGGAGGTCGTTCCGTGCGTGCACGCATGGATTATTATGCACACGCGTGTATTCCGGTGTCGCACACGCACGCACACGCGCTCGCGCACAGGCTGCCGCGTTATCCATCAACTCCCGAGGGGCCGGCCAGCGCTTTCCTCTGGATGGTGACAGTCGCGTTCACCTTCATTTAGCAAGGACACACCAGCAAGGACAGAAAGTAAATAAATGCCAGCCAGCTAAATTTAGTGCTGCCTGACAGATGCAAAGGTCCAAGGAAGAGCGAGTTCCTCGCTTTAACTCGGATACGAGGGACTGCTGCTGTTTGTGCAGGTTCAACCCGGGCTGCCTGGTGCTGCAGCTCCCCTTGATATATATATGTAATTTCATGTATGATAAAAGTCACACGCGGGGCAAAGTCCATGCAGCTCAGGCCCGTTCAATGGGGAAGTTAAACCTGAGGAAGATAAGGGCACAATTAGATTTGCTGAAGGAGGAGAGCCCAGTAGTTCCCGGTTCCCTGCCTCCCCTGCATGACGCAGCCCACCGTTACTCTTAAAAGCATGAGACGATGACATCACCTCCACATTCAGAATACCTGCAGCGTGAAGGAATGACAAAAAGAGAGAGCGAGAGAGCGAGAGAGAGAGAGAGGAAACAGAAACCAATTTGTTAGATTAAACATTTCCCATCGGGCCGCGTGATTCTGAAGGTCTGCTGACCGCAGTTGCACAAGGCTTTGCCTCCCCTAAGACACAGCATTCTGTCAATCTGGCCCCGGCAGAAATTCTAATTATAGGCTGCAGACGCAAGAAGGTCAAAAGCTTATTAAAAGTCAAGATTAAAATTCCCAATGCATATTATAAGCCACCTCCTCCCCCTGACTAGCAATTATTTGCTAACTCATGCCAGTACGGTGAGCAATATTTCTCAGGAGGTAGTGACGTGTGAGGTGAGTGTACGTGTCTGTCTGTTTGTCTGTCTGGGAGGGGGTGGGGGGTGGGGGGTGATACTAGCCATAAATTCAACTGTTGTAACTTATTTGACTGTCTACGTCTGGGTCATAACAGTCGCAGAGATAACATTTAAAGCCTTAAATGACAGATTAATTAGGTCTGGTCTGATCCGTCCACATGTGATGTGTGCGTATCGGCAGATCGGTGGAAGTCGCATCGTGTTTTATAGATAGACTTGACCTGACCTGGTTTCTGGGTTGTCTCCCTGATCACATCCATTATCTCACGTCACTTTCTTATTAAAACGTGGGTGACATTAGCTTGTCCTTGTGTCATCAGGATCCCTCTCCGTTTCTAACCTGAATAAAATGTGCACGCGCTCGGTTCTTCCCTCCGTCGGCTGTGGGTCTCGCTCCAGAGCCGCGCGGTGTGAAGCGGGGTCACCGCCGTGAAGACGCTGCCTTCCTGAAGACGCTCCCAGAGGACGTGTGGACGGACGCCTCAGCGGAGCAGCTAAGCTGTTGCTAGCACACACGGCCTGTTATAAAGCACACAACAAGCACACGGGGTGTTGGTTCCTGCCTCCTGCGGCTCCGTGACATCAACATTGATCTGACTTCACCTTCACGGAGTCCATCAGCGACTCTGGATCATAATTCAAAACTCTGATTACATAATAGGGCCAGGGATTCACTCGGAGCCTCCCATGCACACACTTTCTGGCGTGTGCGTAATGAAAGCTACAAGGTGAGAAGCACTTTATCAAATGAATGGCTGAAACGCTGCAGACCATAGTTATTATGAGTCCAGGCTGGAGGCTGAGGCTCCTGTGAAGACCGGGCTGCAGCTGAGAGCAATCTCTAACTGGATTTAATTGCTAGGTGCAGGCTAGGTGTGCGGAGGGGTGATTGGGTGGGTGAGGGGAGGGGAGGGGGGGGGATTGCCATGTTTATGAAAGTAAACACGATCCCCGGCTCCCATGCTGCCTCCTCACATGTGGTTTCCCAATCTCAGGTCATCTTCCCTGCATCTGCTCCTCATGAAGGCAACTGCCGGGGAATAAAGTATTAATTATGGCGGTGCGGTTGAACGGCGTCTGGGGGCATCCGCGTGGCAGCACATTTTAATTTCTGCCCTTCATAACTCCTGTGTGCCTGCGCCCGGCTGCAGGACCGGGCTTGCTCACGGGCTGAAGCGGCGCATTCAGGGCCGCGAGCGGGCCCCGCAGAAAGCCGTGCATTCGTATTCATGTATGCGCCGTACAACAATGACCCGCTCTGTGGCTCCGGGAGGGGAGATCAGCCGCCGTGTGACATCCGCAGGCTGATCCGTTTACCGCCACACAGACGTGTTGCTGCTGACCCCCCGGCCCCGGCTCTCTGATCTGGTTTGGGTTCCCGCGCAGCAGACAGACGCAGACTCTGACTCTCATATTGGTTGTGTTATCTACACTGTGATAATACGGTCACTTGATATTTTCATGGTTGTCCACATTGCGTCATCGGCGGCACCTGCAGAGCTCGGTAAACAACCAAACACACAGCATCGTCTTACTCGCAGCTTCCACTGTTGTAATTTCCTCGTCTCAAGTTTTTGTTGTGAATTCCCAGATAGAAGTTGTGATGGGAAGCCTGTACCACGGCGCTTTTAGTTTTAGTGTCTTTTTGATGTGTTCCCACACTGCAGAGGTGCATTCATCAGCGAGAATTACAGGCAGACTGTCAGACACTGGCTAAGTAGAGCTGGCTGCTGTTGGAGATGAAGGGCCACTGTGAAGGTTCTGCCTCATCCGTTACGGTCCCTCCCCGAAGGTTTCAAAGTCGACTAATTCACTCAGAGCGTCCAAAGTTACCAAATAATGAAAATAAAAGATCAATAGGCTGCAATATTCAGTTCCCGGCTGCATTAAACTAAATGCGTGTTGCAGTGATTACTTAAAATGTGTAATGAAGTCATCGAGGCGAACTTAACCCGAGCCAAGTTTTGAAACCGTTTTTGCCCGGCTCATAATTTAGAAATGCCTGCGCTGAACTCATTGCTCCGCATCGCCAAAGAGGAAAATAAATTAAGGATTATAAATTGTGCAAATAATAAATGACAAAGCAGGTTTTGCACGGAATCAACTCTGAGTCCGGGACCGAGCGTGTGTGTGTTTGGGGGGGCAGTGTTTTAAAATATAAGCAGTAGCTTCATAACATTTAAAATGAGTTGATTTATGATGTGCCTCATCAAGAGTAGTCAGTATGAAAGTTATTGTTATGTCAAATATTGTGATTATGAAAGTAAGTCAAAATAACATATAGACAAAGACGACAACAACCCAAGGCTCATAAAGCAAATGAAAAAAAACACAAATATATATCTATTCACCTGTTTATATATCTATATTAGTTATGGGGACAGAGGAGGACGGCTTCTCATACTCATATTTTACCTTGGTGGTCCATGCACAGAATGTCCGTGATGTGGCTCCGGTTGTTCTGCCTCCAGCGGTGCCTTCACTGTCAGTGCAGCGTGAGCATCGCTGCCTCACACCCAGCCTGAAGTATCAATGATGTAATGCTCATTCAGAGACAAATGCAGATATGATATTACATCATCAGTACTGAACCTATGTGGGGAGCACACGCACACACACACACACACACACACACACACACACACACACACACACACACACACACACACACACACACACACACAAACACACACACACACACACACACACACACACACACACACACACACACACACACACACACACACGCCCACACACACATTTGGGATAATTAAGCATTTGCTGCTCAGCCTCCATTGTTGACATTCAGCAGCTTTTCACCACTTTTGAATGCGCTGCTAATTTGGCAGCCACGGTGCCTTTTTATCATTTAGCGGATGCTTTTCAATCAGGCGCTAACGCTGTGGGGGAAGATGAGCGTCTCAGGAGAGTCTAGTGGGGTTTGATAAGGTGGTGGATTTCGGGGTGGATGAGGAAGGCTTTCAGCGTGTCTGCACTCATTGGGTGGGGATGACGAGACCAGGGCGCAGGAAGGAGCAATTACATCCCCCGAAGAGTTGTTTAACAGTTGCACAGAGCAACATCTATGTTCTCCGACCTCCACATCCACATCTGTCTGTGGAAACGAGGGCCACTGCTTCTTCCACAACACATCTTAATCATATTCAAATCGCTGAATCTGGTGAATAAGACTGTTTTTGGACAGTTGTTTTCACACTTGTCTGACGGAAACATCAGCTTTTATTATTTATAATTCACTCGAGGCTTTTAAAGGCTCTTGACGTGCTGTTGCTTGTTTGCCACTTGACACGTGTAAATCATTTTAACTGCTTTCGGTGCTCAAATGTCAAAGTGTTTTCATAATTAGACACGTCACAGTCTGTAATTATAAAAAACCTCACAGCACCACAGGATTAATGAAGCAGGGATACGACTCGATGACGGCATCCTATTTGCCAGAGGAGTCGGTGAAACCCTCGCGGAGGCAGCGAACGCATCACGGCGGCTGGACTTTGGCATCGTTATCGCCGTGGCTCTGATTAAAAACGGTATTTGGCAGAAGGCGCTGTTTGAACAAGGTGCTTTTATTCTTCAGACATTAGCTTCCTCTGCTTATCACGTCTGGTCCACAGCTGACGGAGGAAACGAGCCTTGGCCATGTGTCGTTTGGCTACACAGGCGATAAGGACGAAATTCAAGCTATAAGAAGCGGAGACGGCAAATATTTACCTCCTACTAACAGAGCAATTACACCGTATAACCGCGCAAGATGGCTCCCAACCACGCAAACGCTGCATCACAACCACGACCGGTCTCAAATGAGACTCAGGCTTCAGCATTAGCAGCGTGTAAGTGGAGCCGCTGTATATCATCAGGCCGATCAGACAGCGCTTGCTCACAGTTCAAACGGCCTCGGGTCACACGTCTCAGCCAAGTGCTGTAGCGTCCACTTGAACTACGCTGGGCCCACATGAATCACAGCCGCTGTAACCCGAGATGTTATTAATTATATCACGTCAGGATCTGAGATCAGCTCTGCTGAGATTTGTCACAGCCTGCAACTTACTCCATCCCAGAGCTCCCTCTACACATGTAAACACGCTTGCAGAAATGCAGAGTCGACGGCAAAGCGTCATGTGGAAGGATGGAGGAGAACTCGTGGTCGGCGTGTGTTCCTAATAAAGTGGACACGGCCTCCATGCTCAGGTACAGTCGTGTCTCCTCCCACAGGAGAAGCGTCTGGAGCGTACTGATATGACGCAGGAGCCGACTCGTGGAGGCAGCGCGGCTTTTGTAAGCAGTGAGAGTTGTTGTTGCCTCTCACAATTATGTGTTAGTGTCATCACTATTTAGCTCAATACCCTGTAATATTATTTCTTTTCACCGTGAATTAGGGACTATGAAAATTACAGGCTGGAGGCCTGCCTCGCCGTTTTATGAACCCAAAGTGCTGATATTGATGGGAGGGTAATGGCAGCCCTCCGTCCTGAGCGTAAATAGCATCTAAGCTGATTATTCTTTTAGAAAAAGGCGGAGGAGAAAAGATGAATCAACAAGGAAGTCTGAAGAATGGACGGATTAGTTTTAACACGATATTTGTGGCTGTTGCTAAAGATGCACAGAAGTAAAATCTAATATTGTGCAGATTACAATAAGATGATTTAAATGTAGAATTCATATAAATACACAGGTTCTTATTTATATAGGCTCTTATTTAAAGCTGTGTTCTGTGATTGACTGTGAGTCTTTGTGTGTCAACCAATATAATGCAAAGCTTTAAATGTGTGAGGTTTTGATATGTGCAACATTCTCCTCACACCTCATGTAACAGGACAATGCAGGTCTTTGGGTCCCGGCGCATCTGTGAACACCTGAGCGCTCCTCAGCTGCACTGTGGATCTGGCACCTCTCCACGGCTCGGCCCGGCAGTCGCGCCGCTCTGCCACAGTACGTCTCCAATCCATCTGCGTGGCAGCTCCTCTGTTCGCGGTTAAGCAGCTGTTAAATTGTTTTGCTTCCTTCGTATCTGGAGGCTCCCGTTACGCGGGACGCCCTAAAACGCTCTCTTGACACCCGCGTCGAAAGGTTAATGCTTTGGATTCCGCCAGCGAGCCGTGCCACCCCGTCTTCCACCTCGGGCCTCCCCCTCCTCACCCCCCACCTCCTCCCCCGCCCCCCTCCTGCGTTCGGCCTCCCCCCTCTCTCTCTCTCTCTCTCTCTCTCTCCCTCCCTCCTCTCTCTCTCTCTCTCTCTCTCTCCCCCTCTCTCTCTCTCTCTCTCTCTCTCTCTCCCTCTCTCTCTCTCTCTCTCTCTCTCCCTCTCTCTCTCTCTCTCTCTCTCTCTCTCTCTCTCTCTCTCCCTCTCTCTCTCTCTCTCTCTCTCTCTCTGGGAAGCTGAACGTATAGCTGATATCTTTCAATCAAGAGCTCTCATGTCCTTGCAATCACAGTGTCATTGTTCGCCTCATGTTGTGGAAAGCTCTTTTGACAGAGCGCTGTGATGAATCACCTGGCTGAGGCTTTTAGAAAAGAAGCCTTCAGATCCCATCGCCCTCCTTTTTCATAGAGTCGGAAAAAAAACAACATTCAATTCATTTCTCCTGCTCTTTCATGTCTCCTGACACTTTTTTCGTTTCGTACACACCGTGTTTTAAAAGTTATTCATTGCGAGCCCTCGTCTTTTCTTCTCGCTGGGCTTCGCAAAGCAAATATCTGGCGGGTTTAGTCCATAAAGGAAAGCGCTTTTACTTGCTTAAGGTGCTGACGGCAAAGCAAACTCTGTTATGTTGGAGGCTTAGAAAAACAAAACCGTGCAGGCTAAGTCTCGGCCGCCAAATTAAGTGGGTCTCCGGGCTCTTCCCCGCTCGACCCGTGGAAAAACCAGTCCCCTCACGCCTTTGTCCAGTCAGAGCCATGTGGAGAAATGTGGACGCTTGCTCCCGTGCGCCATGAAATGCTTCCTCTTATATCAACTCCCTAAAAGTGAAAAAAGGGACAAATATAAACTTGCAGGAGCAGCGTGTGAGCACACGATCGGGTCCGGGGTGAGTGTTTTTCAAAAGGCTCCAACACATCACAGGAGTAACCGACTGCAGTGACACTCCCTTAAACCAGGCAAGAGGGTGATTTAGAGCACCTGTGATTTGACTGGAGGGAAACACAATGTGCTTTCAAAGCCTGTCAATGATCACTCATTTGTTGCAATGGGCCGACGATTTAATAAAAGAAAACCTTTTCGCGGCACACACGGCATTTAGACCACGTCAAGCGGCACACTAGGACGAGCGTTTCGCCGAGATCGGGGAGCATCCGGGTGCGTCCGCTGGCTGCAGCAGCTCCGGCGAGGTGGGTTGGGTGGAGGTGAAGGGTGTCACGCCAGAGCCGGGGGGAATTTATGGATCCAGACGCATTGTTCCTGCCAGCTGTGCAGCAATCACTCTGCCCAATCCCCCAAATGCAGACATAACAAGCTCCCTGAGTGATGGGATACGAACGCTTGGACCGTCTTAGCCCTAACCAAACACTGCCAACTTCAATGACACACACATCAAACCATATAAATACGCGTATATTTATGCACCCAGAAATTCCTGACCACACCAAACACTGCAGTGATCTGCCAAACGCCTCGGGGCCTGACTTTTTATACACTACCGAGCAATTAAAAGCACCTTATTGCAGCTGTATACGGTGCAGGGAGCCGATAACAAGCAACAAACGCACAATGCGGCGCTGGATGTTAAACAGGAGCTGCTTCGTGAGAGTTTAGAGGTCGGAAGTTTCCTTGGGAGCGTTTTAAAAGCGTCTTCCCGCGCTGCCGTGAGCACGAACATGTTTCGACATTTCCACGAAGGAACTCTGTTATTTTGTCACAATTATTTTTCGGAGGCTCTTTCACTGGGGGGATATTGAACGAGGCAGCGTGCACAATCAAAAGGCGACGTGGAGCTCGCAGAAACGGACAAACCCTGTGCCGTCTGCAGCGGGAGGCCTGACACCTGGGCAAACATTGCAGCCCGGTGATCTGTCATCAGCTATGGAAACCAGCAACCAACCCGGTCGCTTTTGTCAGCACACAAAGGAAAATGCCTCAAATTAATTTAGCGCTCGGCATTCATCTTCTGCTGAGGTTTAGGCCTCATCTAAAGCTTGCGAAACAGCGAGGGGCTCACGGGGCTTCACGGAAGAATCTTGGCTCATGGGCGAAGCCAAACACTGCTAAGACGTGACATGTTGTCTGTTTAGTGAAGTATGTGTATCCTGTTAATTCAGACAGCTGGTAATACCTGGGATCTGCGCAGCCCTCAGATGTACCTCTGTCTGTATCCTCCCGTTCTGAGCGCCTTTGCTCAGCCGTTGCCGCACAATGGCAGACCTCTCGAGGACGTACAAGATAATTGTCGCTCATCTCGTCTCGCTCGCAGACGACTTCAAACGGGGCGTTGCCAATTCGCCGTAATGCCGAGCAGCGTCGGTGATGACTCCTAAAGCACGCATCCGTGACACATGACTCCTTTTTTTTTTTTTTTTTTTTTGCTGGCCATCCTCATTAGACGTCACTCAATATTCAAACTGTGAGGAATGCAAACGATTATTATGGTATGACTTTTACTCCTGAGAATGTTATGGATATAAATGAATATTCAGCCTACACTGAGTATTTTTGGTGTCTGTAGGATGAAATCTAATCACCCATGTGCCCTTAAACCCTGCAAACAAGTCCAAAAGCCAAAACATGACTTTCATTTTACAATTAATCTTTGAGTTCTAGTAGTGGGAGAAATGGGATTCCATAGATAGAAAATACCAACAGAAACAATATGTGGCCCTGCCCAGTTTGAGTCAGGATGTTTCTCTACGTTAGATCATACCAGCGTTACTATTGCACCTCTAGGAGACGCACATTTACAGCAAATAAAGGGTTAAAACGCATAACGGTCTCTCAAACAACAGGGACCCACTAAATAAATAAATACTAAACCCACTGTGTGCAGGTTTCCATACGGACGAGCATCAGGCAGAACTGACCCTTTGAATATTCTCATCACTGCTACATTACACATATATTATTTCATGTCCCGCTTCAGCTGCACATCAAACAGACGCACGTGTTTATTTTTATTGCTGCCACAAATCGCTGGCGAGCCCGACACAAAGGAAGTGACCTGAGTGACATCTCCATGGCAACGCCGTGAGGCTTGACTGCAATCAGCGCGGCGTAGCCGCGGCTGTCGCACAAAGCCATTCAGACGGTGAAATGACGTGAGACCTTGAGAGGCAGGACGGAGGGCGAGCCTTTTCTTCTCGCCGGCGCATTTCAGGGGCTCGCTGCTCAGACTTGATCGCGCACCGGAGGAGCTCGCCTTAAGCTCTTTAAACTGGCCAGTAATCCAGCAATATGCGCAATGTGACATGAATGTTTCGGCTGGAAAGGAGGGCATGCTACCGCGTTGCATTCAGGTCACCTAATTCCTTGTCAGTGTTATCCATCCCACATCCACCTTATTATTCTTAACAATACTTGCCGTCAGATCAAGCACTTAAAGCGGAGTTAGTGCATCATCTGGATTTATTTGAGTGGCAGGAGAGTTTGGCAAACAAATCAGCGAGCGGTGCCAGATGAAACTCTTAAAATATTTTCAATATGACATATGTCTGATCGTTGCATCACGACTTCTACTTCTGCCGCCGAACCTAAAGATTAAACATTCACACAAACCTCAGCCGCTTGATCCATATTCACTTAATGTTTGTAGAGGACTCAGGCCGCGTGTTTGTACCTAAATGCACATAAGTAATTTGGAGCAGCCTCTTATCCGCCGCGAGCACGGCATTTGGAACGGTGGCTGTGTTTTGTGGACACAGGAGGAATAAGAACAAGAATAAGTGTTTGCGTTGCATGTTTGCGGTGTTTGCGTTCTGCCGAGGCGCCAATCCGCGTGTGCTTACGCTGGCTGTTACTGAACTCTGGGCGAATTATTGGAGTTAGCTTTAAGGTAGACGATCAACACAACACGTAGACAAAGGTTCATTTCAGGTTAAGTGAAGTTAGTGGGAGGGAAAATCAACATGAAGAAGAAAAAAGTCATATTCTGCTTTAAATGCCTTTATAGCAGCTACATGGGTTTATTAGGATGTACATGCAGGGAAGTATTTATTAATTACGTCTGCATTTTACAGCTGTTTGTTATTTATTATCGTTTTTCTGTTCTGAAAATAATATTTGTGAAAATCTTTTTCTGTCCTCACTTTACAAATCTTTCCCAGGTTCCCTTGAATCCATCCAGACGCTGGACAATAAACTTTGTCAGCCCACCAGTGTCATGGCTGGCTTCCCCGCAGGTTTCCTTTCAGCAACAGGTTAGCCACCAGGGCAGATTAAGCCTTCTCCCAACCCCAATCATCCAGTAATACCAGGCGGCTGTAAAGGCCCCATGTTGAGTTTCGCCTGTTGAATAGTGGCTTATGGCAGCTAAAGACCTCTGGAGGGGGAATCCTGAGTGGATTACTCTCGCGTTGTCCATGAAGTGGGAAATCAAAACAGTGTTGAGCATCTGGGGATGATCTCAAACACGCAGCATTCCCCCACGTGAACACACACACACACACACACACACACACACACACACACACACACACACACACACACACACACACACACACACACACACACACACACACACACTAAGCAGAATCACTCGCAGACACACATACACATGTAAACCTTAACACTCCCAACCCTATTACCCATTGACACCCAGGGTTTTTTGATACCCAGGCACAGACGTCCAACAAGGGCCAACTCCACACAGAGCGGATTAGTGTAAGTCCGACTGATAATGAAATCATGGGCTGAGTAGCTCTTGTGAGGATTTATACAAAAGAGGCCTGAATTACTTTCTACTTTGTCTTTTCTTTATTCACACTCTTTATTCTCTATGGTGAGAACATTAAGAACAGTATGAATTCTGCAGCGCATGTCGCCCCGCGGCCCCTCGGCCCCTCGGCGGGGGGAACCCCGACGCTGGCGGCGTCCACACAGACTCTCATCTGCAGCGGAACACATCGCGCTGGCAGTAATCTGCTGCTGGGCCTGCGTCCCTCTGTCCCAGCCGGCGCTTCAGCCGGGATTACCAACACGGCCAGCGTCCTGCGGCATAAATACATTACTGCATGAACCGGCTGCAAGGTCGCTGCCACGGAGAGCGCGCACGTCTTCATTACCGTAAAGGAAGTCATGGGATTTACACAAAGCTTTATTGAATACGTACAACTTAGAAACCTGGCAGATTACGTGATGTCGGCCGCTCTGTTGTTGTTGTGCGTTCACTCTCGGTCTTAGAGGGAACATATTTATACAGACACTTAATTAGAAACCAAGCTGCAGTACATATGGTGGAACATCATTCAGGACCTGTCCACCCACACCATCACATCATCGAAGGAGGATTTTCAATCTTAGGAAGTTATCTTTTTATTCAGAATTGGAGTGAGTCATGCACAAACAGCCTCTTTGCTGGCGTCGAGGCAGCGCAGGCTTAAACGGCTCCTCTTTAAAAAAAGATGGCTGCGTTTTTCGCCTGGCAAACACGGCCAGACATTTGTCAATGACTTCGGCTCCTTTACGTTCGGGCTTCCTGTGCGGAGTCCCGGTCCCTGTGACGCTGACCTATAGCTCGTGCACAAAAAGCTTGAGGAGAAATGTAGGTCAAAAGCTAATTATGTGACCTGGCAAGCGGGGCTTATATGGAGATATTTCACAAGGGCTACCACAGATCTGCCTGCACATGCTTGCTCAAGATATGTCCCATGTGATCAGTCAGTCTCTTGTTTGTTTGGGTTCGGGATAGTCACAAAAGCGCAATGGTCTTCAAAAGCCAAAGGGGGGGTGGCGGTTCCGTCTGCAGGCCTTCCCATGATGCCTCTGTTCGCAGCCAGGAAGTACAGTCTCGGGCCACAGACGTTGCATTCCTCAAGTTGCCTTGACTGCGAGCTCGCAGGAATGTCGCTCTCGAAGTGTGTTAGATTAATATTTAACACAACATTAGTTGCATTAGTCTGTGGTTTGCATGGCCATGTTTTCCTAAGAGCACTCCTGCCCCCGTTATCAGCTTCTTGTTAGGAACCGAGTGTTTATGGGTTGTGTCAAGTGATTGATGTGCAGGTGGGTGTTGTTGTCCCAGTGTGCAAGTTTTTAATGGCTCAGTCAGATATTGTATGGGACAAATATGTCATTGTAAGTAATTATTTCACTTCTAAGAGGTTGAAAAAGGAACCCATCATTAAATAATGCAATAATTTTATTATAATGCCCCACTGCTGTAACATGCGGCCATGCGTCTGCTGTAAATTGCTGCAAAGCCTGTTGAAGTCATCCACTACAAGGTATTCACATCACCAGCAATCTGAACCTTCGTCAAATCCACATATTGCTATAGCAACAACAGCTCGGCCACCGAGATAAGAACAATGTGATGGAACCGATAAAGACGCACAGGAGAGATGGGAAACTTCAGCTCTAATGAAGACGTATGGGGCGTCTCCTCCACTTTGTGCTGTACATCATTCAAAGTGCAATTCTTTTGTTCTCCTCAGTGCGACATGCTCCATAAATTCATACGGGGATGATCCAACTCCACAATCAAACTGATATATCGTTATTACATTGCTAAATCACAATTGTTATATAATTAAATCATAATATATGTTAAATAATAAATGTGATTTAGTTAAATTATAATAGTTTAGCATCTGAATGACAATAATGTCAAATTAGATGCTCATTAACGTATTTTTACTGTAACTACACAGATTTAAATATATTCAATATAAATGTTAAATTTGACTTCAAAGAGGAAAAGAAAGTTAAAAAAAATTATTAAGACTCTCAAGAAACAAGAAAAAAAAATGCTGGTCAAACATAACTCCCTCGGAGCGATCATTGCCCTGATTGGATGACAAAGATGAAAAAGGCCTTTTCAATAACTCAAACTAATTTTGTGCCTTTGCTCAGACCGGCTGTTGCCCCGGGTGCGTGTGAAATGCTTGGCGTGGACAAAGTAAACCACGGCCGGTGCCCATGCTCCATTGTCCCCAAAGCCTCCTAAAGAGGTCTCTTCACAGGTCCAGCAAACACACTCTCCAGACTCTTGGCATATCTCTGAAGATCCTCCTTTTGTGCGAGGTAACACATTACTCTCTCAAGGAGAGGAACAGGGGAAACAAGGCAGCGCTGGTGAAAAGGCTTAAGTATCTCACCCCCACCCCTGTCAGGCCGCCTCTCCTCCTTGCGGGATGATAATTGGGACTGAAACACTTTTTTTTCGGACGAAGCCTAATTCAGTGAGTAAATTGCAACATGGGAAAAACATGAATGGGGCCCAAGCTGTGTGGTGACTCAGCCACAGAGACGCTAAGAGTCGCTCTTTGTGGTCGCCCACAAAAGGGAAATGTTCTGTTAATCAGCATTGTTGCAAGTGTGCTTTCCTTCAAAACTATGCGATTGAACGCACCCCCCCCCCCCCCCCCCCCCCGAGGCAGCAGATGAGAAATATTGATACCAAGGGATGAGCGCGGTGGACTCGTACTTGTTCAACAGGAGGTTATGAGGAAGTGGACTGATGAGTGAATTCTCACAGCGGCTTAAATCCTCGCATTTGGCATTGAGAACGAATCACAGCGCTGACCCGGCCAGATTAGAGTAAATTGTTTCTCTCTGCTCCTGTGAAAAAATGCAAAGCAGATTAAAATTCAACAAGGAATGAAAAAAAAAAAAAAAAAAAATCTGCATGGATCAGCTACAGTTTAAACTTATTGCACAATACGGTGAAATACGTTTCACAACCAATCAATCTTGGTTCAATCAAATTTAAAGTTTAGAATTAAGATTTGTGCAGAGTAAACACATTAAGCATATTACTTTTTAAATGTATTGCTCCAAAATGCTCTTTTGCAAAACATACCGGATGTTCGGTCCATTACTTGCTGTTCGTAGATGTGTAAATTCTTTATGATGTTCCTGTTGTCCAAGAATTCCTCGCCATTAACGAGTTGTTTATAGAAACGAGCATGGTGTTAAGATAATTTCATGGTTTCACACAGTCCACTATCAGGGACTGTAACGTGAATCTTCATCTTTAGCTCGTAAAACAGGCCATAAACCAAGCGCAGGTCAGCTGAGGCACACGTTAAAGATGAACCTTAACAGCAGAGGAAATATGGCTGCAGAAGGTGGGACAACGGAGGCCGAGCGCTGCTTTTCGCTCCCGACTCGAACGTAAAGCTTGTGTCTGCACGCGTACGGCAAACGGTGCTAAATGATGATTATGCACAGGAAATTATGAATGAAAGTGCCTTCCCCGCACTTCAACCCGCTAAAACCCAGGGCAGGTCCTGTTTATACCAGGAAATAAGATGAAGAATATACAAAAGTATAGCTTCAGGCGATCTCAAGTCATAATTTTCCAAATTGCTAGTCTCCTCTTGCTTCTGTCTCAGCGTACGACTCAAATCCCTCGCTCAGACAGACGACTCTCTTATTACCGTGAACACGTGAACAGTAGCGATATGCCATAGTGGGCGTCTAATCCGCGATGCACTGTGTAATAATAAACCCCGAGAAGGAAATAGAGCTGGTGATGACTGAGGCTCAGCACCTCGGCCTAAACCAAAGTGTCCATTTTCAGATCGGACGTGATGCATTTGAAGACTTTGCGCAACTTTCGGTTTGAGTCCCTGACTTACGTAACGCCTCCAGTGCCAGGATCCTGGGAATGTCGCCTGCATTTCCTGCACTATTCTGTAGATTCATCGCTCGCAATGGGCAGCGAACCGGGGGACATAAAGGAAGATAATCTCCTTGGAATGCCTCTGAGTTTTCTAATAGAGACGAGGGGAGAGCTGGACAGTGGGGTTGAAAGGTCAACGGGACCAGTTTGCAGAGGCCCATCTGTCAGCGCCTGCACTGTTTACGCACCACCTCAGGAGTGAAAGGCCGGCGTCTGGAGAGCGATGCCGTTCTCATAGCACGCTGGTGGAGGGGACAGGGGATGCTGTGGTGGTCGGCGCCCAGCTACCGGGAACATTCCCCCTCTCATTCACC
Source organism: Betta splendens (assembly GCF_900634795.4). Taxonomy (NCBI): domain Eukaryota; kingdom Metazoa; phylum Chordata; class Actinopteri; order Anabantiformes; family Osphronemidae; genus Betta; species Betta splendens. The sequence continues at coordinate 19,030,143 of NC_040884.2, forward strand.
CGCTGCTCGTTCCACCAGGCTCCAGACAAAACCTAATAAGCAACAGAAAAAGCTTCGGCTGAAGAGGACCGTTGCTCTGGTGCTTTTTTTTTTTTTTGATGCTTTGTGAAACTCCACATGCCCTTCAGATCTGCTCTTTAGACCCGTTCGTCGGTGGCTGTCATTCGGAAATCTATGATTACACTTTTTAGCGAGATTGTGCAAGTCAGTGAGAGAAAGGATGGCTCACTGAATATCAGATGGTGATGTTCCCAATGCCAGCCATTTGAAACCGTGATACTGTACTTAGAGTGCATTTTGCCTTAACTTGTAAAAATTACAGCCCTGGATATGTATTTAAGTGGAGCTGACTACAGTCAGAAGGCGATATATGAAGAGCCCATGACCACATTAAACAGCACTTTAATATTTGACTTCAAAGTGGAGGAGCACCAGCAGCACCGGCAGCAAAAACAATAATTTCATACATCATTATAAATATTAGTTGAAATTCAAATCTTGCTTTAGCTGCAATTTTATATTTACTTCGTGTAATGAGAGGTTTGGATGATGGATGAGGTGAATGTCTAATTGTGTGTTAGGATCAATAAAAAAAATGTAATTTGTCTTATATGTAGAATGCATCTCATCCTTATTTACTTTTAAAACAGGTTTGGTTTTACACTAAACCAAAGAGTTGTGAGAAGCACTTTGCTTCCAAGACCAAGACTCTCTCATGGCCATAATTCTGATGGTACAGTTCTTTAATCTAAAATCACCTGAGAACTGATGTTTTGCTTTTAATATAATCCCATTATGTCATATGTCCTGTCATAGATAATAATGATGTATGATAATTAGGTCTTATCAATATAAGAGCATGTAATTACAAAACAGCCCTGTAAGCAATGTTCATTACATTAATCACCAGAGATTAAGTTGGCTTAGTTAATAGATTGGGAGGTAAATCAGTCAAACGCTTCAACAGCAAGAACCTTTCCACAGGAAACAATGAGGCTGCGTCTTTGGAGATAACCTCGCTCCGTGTCGGAGTTGTGTAAACTGGGGAAATTCCTATTGTTGGCAGATGTACCACACGAGACACAGCCCGAGGAGCTCAGATGCCTACATCACAGCGCTCAGCCTCCGCTCCGTTCCTGAGGGCGTCCCGTGGAATACAAGGCTCCACCATCACCTTCATCTGCGCCGCCCAGTGGGTCAAGGAGCTAATATTAAAAGTCATAGTATAAATCGTGACAAATGGGAAGATGAAAGTTCTTGTGAAACGTGTCGACTTTTCTTCTAGACAGACCTGAGCGTGCACAAACAAGCCTGCGTGAACATTTAATAAATCTTACAGTGAAAGAGGAAAACCCTTAACAGTTTGATTAACTGCTGACAGCTTTATGGCAAAATTACTATTGTTGCACTTGGAGCACTCATCATTAGTTAAATCAGTGATCATTTATACTGTACCGCACTTCCAGTGTCTGTCAGCCCTTTGATTTGGCCTCAGTCTATCAGCAGTGCTGTGCAGCTCCACGCAGGAACTGGTAATAGCCAGTAGTTATGACAGTAACTGTCATGGGACTATTAACAACCAGTGAACCAGCTGCTTCAATATCCTGAGTTTAGCCTTATTGGCATTTTAGCCTAATATTAAAGGCTGCTGTTTCATTCAGATGCAGCCTTCCTGTCAATATTTTGCTCATGTTGTGTGTTGGTGCCGTTTCCGGTTTGAAGGTTGAGCAAGTGTGACATAAATTGACAGACAACATCGGGGCGAAAGGAAGGAAGCAAAGCGGCCAGGGGAAAAACACCCGTGCACAATACCAACTTGTTCAAGTGAGATGATTAGGCTAAATCACATTTGTTTGGGCAAAGCAGCTTAAAGCAAGCATGCGTTACCAACAGCATAACTGGAGCGGGGCTTAGGGAATACCAGAGGTCCCACAAAACAGCACGCTCGCGTTCTGCCGCTGTTACTGTGCGTGAACGTCCCCGGGAGGTTCAGCGGCAGCAGTGAAGCCAGCGTCACTGCATCGTCCCTTCAGGCCTCACCTCCTCCACTAATGCCTTCAAAGCCGCGCTCTCCACTGATGGAAGTCTCCCCCTCCTTCAGTAGTCACCAGTAACCTCATCCCGCGCACATCATCGTCCGCCAAAAGGTGTGTCTGTTTACAAAACTGCAGCGAACGCGACACTGCCGCTACAAAGCGCCGGTCGAGTGACGACGCGAGATGAAAGCCGGGGCCGCGGCCGCGGCGCGCGTGTCTGCGATGCTCTCATCGGCCCACAGACGGACAGGTGGAGGAGAGTGACAGCTGGGAGACGAGGGGGGGGGCGGGGTTACGCCTCGGACAGAGTCTGCCTTCATCCGTGTGTGATACGCTTTGATATATGTCTTCCACCTGAGCGCAGACTGCGAGCGCAGGGCGATGAGCAGTGACTTGTCAGACACTTTATGGGATGCACCGTTTGTTTATTAATCACTAGGTTCTGTGATGTGTCTCTCATCACCCCAACAGGTATAATTAAGCTTTAAAGGGCACGGGAGGCTTGATGTGTCTGCAGTTCATTTCGTTTTATCTCCCTGTTGCTTTTGAAGTCGCTGCGGCGTGGGTAAGGAGTGAGTGTGCACGTACGATGAAAAAGCTCCCCGTGCTCACACGGCAGCGTGTTCGGGCCGAGGTCAAAGGTCGTGAGTCGCCCGTGGCCAGGTACGCTGGGTCATAAACGCTGGGGGAAAACAAACAAAGCGTCAAAAAAGGTGAACGGGCAAATGCAACAGAGAACTGTTTGGATTTCACAAACGTCTTCCCACTTCATCTCGTCGAAAAATTGATTTGCGGTGTCAGATGATATATGTTAAGTGGGACATCGTGCTGGAATGTAAACAAGGCAGCGGTGCACCTCCCCGGCCTTGATCTTCCATTACGGCTAGTTTCCAGCGAGACACATTCTTACACCTACTGTACCTCTAACCAACACTCCGGCAGGAACCTCTATCAGGAATATCTATCCAAACACTTTGCTACCTGTAAGTCGGCCAAACTATTATCCATACCATCTCGCGATCCCTCTGCGGTTCCCTGTCAGGTGCAGACGGAGGTGTGAAAAGACGACGAGCTCACCTGTTTACTTTGGAAGGGGAGACTGTGCAGGCAAACAGCCAGCAGCCTGTCACTTCCCCCGCTGGATGCTCCCGTCGTGTCCCTTCGCCTGCGAGTGAATCCATGCAGCTCATGCAGAAATGTTACCTGGCATCGCACTTGACACGTTGAGCACGGGTCAGAGGCGCTATGACATGAATCGCGTCTCGTACGGAAGAGCAACGCCGATTACAAAAACAGGGCAACGCTGCCATTTGGTTTTGGTTCTGCTTGATTTTAATTGTTCCTTTGCTTCCTACCGGTGCGTTCTCCCACCGTTCTGCATGATCCGAGGGAACGATGGGAAAAGCATTTGGGTGTTGGCAGCACAACGTCACAGCCACTTCATGTTCACACTCACACGGTCTGTTTGCGTCGAACTAGAGGAAGTTTATGCCACTAGCACAGCGGTCAATGCCTCATACGTAAGTATTCAGCTGATGATCTGAGCAATCGATTTGATAAGACGCGTCCTGGAAACGCAAACACCTGTGGCTGCACCTTTGGCACGTTTTGTGACTTAGTAAATAGGTGTCGCTACTTTACCTTTCATCGCGCGGTAAAATTACAACATGAAACCGAGACACTGCGCTCGTCTGGCAGGAGCTCAGCGCGCTTTGAAGTGTGCAAGCGACGCTGAATGACTTGCCCTTTAAATGCTGAAGCAACATGTGTCATTCTAGGACTGCACAGATTAGAGCTTGTATTTAATGATCGCCTCTGCATTTGAAGATTAAATTGAACCGGGGTTGTTTCACCAGAGCACATGTCTGACAACTCACTTCTGAAGAAGGGTTGGCTGAAATTCTCTTTTCAGGTTTTTTAATCTGGAAATTGTGCTAAATATGATTCTTCCCTCCCCTCATCAGCTACGTATGGACTCATCCATTGTCGTATATGAAGACTAGAAGGAGGAGACAGTGGGCTTCTGCGTAGACACGGAAAGTCCCCAATTATGTGGTAATTCTAGAGAGTGATTGTGATATTTATTCTTATTGCCCAAAGAACTTGGCATTTATAATACTCACCACAAACACATTCCCCACAGCACAGGCTCCCGTTCAATCAGATGAAATAACTGCCGCTGCTGATTCACGATGGAGTTTGGTAGAAAGTCTCCAGACGCCTTGCTCATTTCATTGAGGTGCTCCTTTAAAAAAAAAAAAAAAACGAGGTAAGGTTGTTTTGTTTACAGTGGCCCCTCTTGGAAAAGGCTGTCGGGAAATACAGCCTGTCATGACAAACCCTGTTCACTTCATGTTTATCAATCAGGCATCTTCTATTCAGCAGACGTGCGGTGCGCTGTGAGGTCAATCAGCTGCTGCTCTGTGCTGAAAAGGTGTGATTTGACTCCACTGGATGTGTATTGTGTGTAATCAGCATGGAGTCGAGATGTGAGGATGAATGGGGATGTGAGGAAGGTGCTGTGCCTCTCAGACGCAGCGGGGGTGGCTGTACTTTCAGTGCTCGTGCCTTTACAGGCCACAATTTATGACCATTATGATGGTCTATTTCCAGCTATAGTGATGGATTCTGCTCAATTATTGTCCATTATGGAGAAAGATGGCTGCAAAACCATGCCAGGAATGAATGCTTCTCGCTGCAGTGGCCTTTCACTGAAATCTGCTGTGGCCGAACCAGAGACTAAACTAAAATTGAGTTGTTTTGTTAGAATTACGAAGCAGGCGTCAAGTTAGGAACCAATGTAATATTTTTTTTAAGATTTGAAAGATAAATACTGTGCATATTTATTTGACAATACTCAACAGTAGTCAGCCCTTGGGTTGGTTCCCACTGTGGAAACATGACCCAACGTTATGTCAGAGGTCATCGAGTTTATAATTTGCATCCAATAAAATGTGTCATCCACATTTATCACCAACAATAGTCATACACTTGTGTTAATCTATGGTAAATCTGCAAATTATCTAACGATTTCCCTCCAGTCTGGTGCTGACCCAAGCAGCTCATCCTATAAGTAAAGTCATCCTCCAGTTTCCAATATGTTTATGTCTGAATAATGGAGAAGAATTGGGAAATAGAGGGTGAGTTTGTAGGATTCCTGGCATTGAGACACTGCAGTGGATGTCGTCTCGCCAGGGATCAGGCTGGCAGTCAGCACAAACTGGACGTAATTGCGAGAGAGAGAGAGAGAGAGAGAGAGAGAGAGAGAGAGAGAGAGAGAGAGAGAGAGAGAGAGAGGGAGAGAGAGAGGAGTCCCAGCCAGTAGCCCAGAGGGGCCTCTGTGGGCCTCTGAATGCCACCCTAGCCCCAAGTGGACATTAATCAAAACGCACGATCAATAACTTCTCAAGTGCTAATAAGCACTGGCACATTTTGTGATATGTGAGCTCCTTCATCATTTCAACTACTGGGAGATTTATAGGAAATCCATTGTTTGGTCCAAAGTATGAGGTAATGTAGCACTTAGTAAATGAAGTAAAATCAAAAGCGTGGGGTGATTTGTATTTCATTTACAAAGGACATGTCTAATCTTTAGGAGTTCTATCTCTCTGAAAAGCAAGCAAATGGCTGTAAAGATGGCTCTGTTCTTTTATGGCTTCCTTACTCAGCAGTGACGCAGGAGATTACAGTAAATAGTAAAGCCTCACTGTCCTCCACTCCGGTCTGCTTTCTCCCAGATAGCCACGGGGGACTCCGATCCACCACGAAGTGATTAAAGTCATGTTAGGGAAGCATTATGGGTCAGGTCATAAAATAATTTGATTTCTGTCCCCATCCACTGTCTCCTATCAAAGTGATTGGTCTCCTGGTCATCTCACTGGCTGACATAATTGTTAATTAACCATCATGCTCTGCCCTCTCTCATCTATATCTCACAGCAATTACTCAATTGACAACAAAGTAATATATCACAGTGCATGATGCATGGACAAAGGCTTGTTTTATGGCTATGGATTTACTCCAATTCATGTCCAAATACTTTATTCATCGTCCAGCATCATCTTTATTTCCCGCAATATTCTCACACAATAATTGAGTCTTGCTATCAGCATAGCATTGATATCTGGTTGTTTTCCTTTTCAACCTGTTGCTGGGTGCAAATTTGTGAAGTAATTCCTGCCAACAGCTCTTTTTTTTTAAATCTTTTAAGTCATCAGCTGTTTGTGTGTCAAAGTGAGTTGTCATTTTGAAAAATTCCACAGATCAGGTAAAGAGGTCTGGGGAGAAGAAAGTTAAATAAAAAGCTCTTTAAAATGGTATTCATGAAGAAAAAGGCAAACAGTGTCCCTGCTGAAAATGGAGGCGCACACTGAAATCCATTCTGATGACAGTTGGAAGAATGCAGGCTTTATAGGGGACTTGAGCCCCATCTTTGCCGTATCTTTTAAGCATGATTATTTACTTAAAACAACAAACCAAAGCCCCAAGTCTGGCGTTGCGGACGACAAGCCTTTGATTGAGGTCTGAGCTTGAATTCTTAACTAATAAATTGTTCCACGCCTTTGTCTGGGGCATTAACAGCAGTGGTCTGCGTTTTTCTTGCCCTAATCTCAAGAATGCACCAGCCTCTTGAGAAGCTCAGGGGTTTCCTCCTTTCCCAGAGCCACGTCTTCACTTTGTTTTCTTAGAGGACTCCCTGGATTGACAGGCCTCACCGTTAGCCCTCTGCTCGGCCATCTGTTCGCACCGATTCTGACTGAAGACATCAAAGTCAATCAAGGCTGTAAAGCATTTTAAAAGTGCCCCCCCACGCCCCCACACACATGAGAAATAAAGCAAACTTTTCATCAGGTTCACAAAAAGAGACAGTTTGGACTGTGTGTTTGTGTGTATGGTTTTCCATGTGAGGGTGACCTGGGAGGGATCCCTTAGCTCACAGCACAGGTATGAGCAGCTTAGCTTTGTTCATTGCCTGCTGCGATGACAGCTTGGGTGAGTCACCTAGACACATAGACTAACCTCCTTTGGCCAGTTTCCACTATTTATCTACAACTCCTCAATAAAATAATCATTACTTAGGGATCATCAAACTTATCAAGAATAGTTTGAAAGTCATTACTTAGACTTAAATTATGTTATACCAGTATGATACATGTCCTATGTGAAGAAAACAGAGAGAGTACACGTACTCTCTGCAACTGCCCATAGTAGTGTTTTGTTAATATTGTATTAATAATTTTAGTAATCTATATTTTTTAAATAGGAGTAAATAAAACATTTACACGTGTTATTCTACAAATCTATCAAATGTTTTTATTTTATTTATAAGGTTTTACAAAATAATAGTATTGAATCTGTTTTGGAATCATTAACCAATCAACCAACCGTGAAATCTCTGCTCAGCCAATCAGATGCAGCTTTGAGGTTCCGGGGTGATGGGCTGGCGGGATGGTTGCCTAGTAACCGCTCAAACACTCCCCTGATAGGATGGCGATGCGGAAGGTTCGGCTTTTCGCTTCTTTTCAACCCACTTTATTATTTTTGTTATTCGGTGTGTAAATGATCTAATTTCCGAACTGTCGCGGACCATATATTTTCTGGCTTCTGTCTTGTTCTATACGTTTAGACGTCTTCTAGCGTCACGTGACATTGGGAAGCTAAAGTCGAGTCGCCCCTGTTGTGTTTTTTTTCGCTAACGACATAACAAACACCTGCGTGGATACGTTAATCCTCCAGTTTGACATTATGAATGTGCTGTTGTATTAATGTGTTTAATGAGGTTAGGCTTCACATCTATAAAGCTGAACTCTTTGTGTCACTTTTAAAAAGTAATTTCATTGACACACTCAGTGCTGCATTAGTGAATTATCTGTGGCGCTTATAGCTTTTTCCATTAGGTTATGTGCTCATTAATCCCTGCATCGTGCCGTCATTTGGTTTAGACTGTCTTTTCAGAGTGCATTTAGTTCCATATATTGCACTTTACTCACCCTTCGGATAGATAAGTCCACATTTGGTGCTTTGCCTAAGATGCAAGCCAATAATTCTTACACTTTTTTACAGAGCTCTGCATTTAAATCGAGCAGCAAGTTGGTGATCACTTCAGTTGCTTTTCAAGACCATATCGCCCGAAGCCTGCTGCACCCACATTCATCACTCTCCAAGCCTTTGCTCAAGTCCAAATCAAAAAGGCCCCAAAATGCAGAAGCAATAGGACGAGGAGGGGAGACGGGTCCTCAGAGACGAGGTGAACACGAAGAGGCGGAATATGTGCTCGATTCCGCTCCATCCCACTTAACGCTAGGTAAACGAAACACTGGAGCATGTGGAAAGCTTTAGTTTTTTGACTTATTTATTTCAGTGTTGCTGTTTTGTTCAGCTCAGAAGTTGGGTCTGGTGGCGTCCCCAGCGGAGAGACTGACGGAGGCCAAATGGAGTCAGGTCAAAGCGAGGTCTGTTCAGCAGGGGGACTCGGCTCAGCCATGTGCAATATGCAGGGAGGAGTTTCGCATTCAGCCTCAGGTATTTCCCCCAACACAGTAGCCACTGTTAAATCTCTTTCTTTCTTTCTATCTGTCTGCCCGTCTTACGTTCTTTTTTCATGTTTGCATCTGTCCTCTGGGAAACCTGGGTTTCTGGGTACACACAAACACACACACATACACACAAATCCCCCCAGCATCAACAGCACCACCCCTCTGTGCAGTCCCTGTATGTTCTAATCTGTGTAGACAACTGTACAAATTTACCCATACTACCTTGGAACTCAAGTGTGACGTGATGATGTAGCAATCAGTGTCTCACTGTGAGGGTCATTCAGTCTTTTACACCTTTCCGATCCCCTTTTAAGATGCCAATCTCCTCAAGAATGTGGGACTAGAATAGGCGGCCTCACAAAGCACAGTTGCCATAGGCGCACGTGTAAATATTAGTTTGACTCAAGGAAAAAAAAAGCTAATTAGAGCCTGCTAACAAGAGAAAGTGACAAGAGGGGAATCTTTGTTAATCTGGTATTTTTTTCTGCAAGCCTACATATTATAACAATGCATCTGCTCCACATCATCGTGTGTTGCATTCAAGCATTAATATAACAATTAAATATGCTTACAGCAGCAGTTGTTGTGAATGAGTTAATCATCATGAAAAGAAAAAGGATACTTTTTGTATTTTATTTATATACAATTTTATGTTTTATTTCTGACCCAAAATTGTAGCTTTTGCACTCAAATGGTGAGAGGGGAAATTTCTCTCTGGTCTAATGGCTTGTGGAGCTCTTGGAAATTGTTCACTGCAGGGGGCCCCTTTCGCTGGTGATGGAGTGTGTTGGTCAGGCTGAAAACAATGGGAAATCAATATGCCTCCCCCATGCCCTCTAGAGATCTGAGTAAACGGGTTTGTGTGCCAAGCCCAATAGCTGTGGCTTTCTCCTCTCAGACAATAAAAAAAGCTACTCTCACAGGTAGGAGACTTTAGTCCAGGTCCCCGTCAACACACGGGGGGGTCACACTGACTCCCTCTATCCCCTTGGTAAATAACACTTAAAAGGCAGATACACACACACACACACATGCGTACATGCATGATTACACACAGATTTAGCAGGGCTTAAAGCTTGCATACGCACACCACGTGTGCACAGACTGTAAACTGTATTTGGGATTCCTGAGTGCTTAAAGGAAACCTGGAAGCCAATACACATCCAGCAGCATCCTCGGGAGACGCAGCACCAAAATAGTCGGCCTGTGAAATCTCAGCTCCTGGTTCTGTAACGCGAGATGATAACATGTGTTGTCCTATAAACTAATTAACCCCTGTCTCTTTGGAGGTGTTGCTGTCCTGCTCTCACGTTTTCCATAAAGCGTGTCTGCAGGCCTTTGAGAGGTTTACCGGCAGGAAGTGCTGCCCAATGTGCAGGAAGGAGCAGTACGAAACACGGGTGATACATGACGCAGCTCGTCTCTTCAGACACCAGTGTGCTACCAGGCAAATACACCAAACCACCGACCAAAAAACATGGAATTTAGTGCTAAATGTTGCGAAAAAAAAAAAGTGATACATGTTTTTTTTTATGTGTGTAGGATCCAAGCGTGCTGGCGAGGCTACGTTGCTCGAAAGTGGTATAGCCGTGTGAAGAGAACTATCTGCCCACAGGACAAACAGCTACGGCACAAGTTCTTTGAAGCAAAGGTCAGTTTGCAGTCAACTCCTCAGCGATCACATCAGTATTATCCACCACTAGACGTCTGCCTCTTCACGTTGACGTTCTTTGATCGCTTAGGTGGTCAAATAAAGGCTGTGACAAATACTACATGTTGAGGGTTGAGACCCAGGGACTTCAGGGACTCGCTGACCCCACTGCTAGGCACACACACACACACACACACACACACACACACACACACACACACACACGCACACACGCACACACACACACACACACACACCTTCACCTGCTCTCACCCTCTCCAAATCCTTTGATGCTTTGTGAATCATCTCTAATGTGGAGAGAGTTTTGTGTTTTAGCCAAACAGTCTGGACATTCCTTGTGCGACACACAAGCCTGTCTCCTGTGCACGTTTGGGTCTCGTAGTCCTTCATTGATCAGCGCGTGTGAAGGAACACATCCCCATTGGATGGGAGAGGGTGATGGGGGTGAAGTTGCCAGACGCCTGACGCATGTTGTCATTTCAGGCTTTTTTCCGTTGTGCCACTTGAAAGCAATAAATCACACACCAACCAGGCTTGATAGAAGGAGTATTTAAAAGCTGCTGACTTGAGGAGCAGCCAGTACGTGGGGTCATCTGACTCTAAGGTTAGCGTTGCCTTCCTGGTCGCTCCCAGGAAAGGGAACATTGCCACCTAGTGAACCTCCCCCAGCCAAGCCCTGGGTGGACAAAGATAAAGTTACAAATTCTCCAAACCAGTTCTTTAAGGATCTGGAGCAACATTGTGTTCAGGTTTATTGGTCCCCTGCTTAATAACAATCATGGCTCCAACGCATTGTGTGTGTCACGTCTCTGCACAAACAGGCGTCTTTACTGTAAGTATTGTAATCACGCAGAGTGCTTCCCGCTTCAAAGGGGCTGAATAAGCAGAAGTGACAAATGCATGACGGCTGAACTTACAGTGTGTGTGCCGGACTGTCCTACCCATCCTCCTGTCAGCCTCACCACCTCACCTATAAACCGTGTTTTAACACGTCACATAAACAATAAGGCAGCATTTACTGAGCCAATTAACAGTGTTCTAACACATTAGGCCGTGTCTGGGTCCACACGCTCAAAATGAAGTCATCAACGTGTCAGCCACTTTACATTCAAGTTGTGTGTTTCGGTAGTCGTGGGTGGTCATGACATTGTCTCATGTCTTTTGTCACACTGAGGATGATCTGTGAGATGATCTGAGCTGTGCAACGCAGTGCTGACAGGCCTGATTGACTTGATTTCCAAGGGGAAGACTTATTTGCTTAGCTGACTGTAATTCAAACAGGCGTGTTAGTGCTGGGCTGGAACGTGTGTGAGACCTATTCTTTGAGCTTTCCTTATGATAGCGGGAGGAGGCAATAAAGTGTCTCTGTACCGTAAAGCCACAGGTGTTCTCTGCTGGGAAAAAACTCAACATATCAGACCACCTTTTGAATTCTGTTGATCCCAGTGGCCCGGCTTTGAATTTTTAATTGTCCTAGAGGCTCGACCCTAAATCAGCACATTAATGTGGACACTACCGATTATCTAGATCGACTGCTGTGGAAAAATGCCACTATGGCCCAGTTCGTTTTCCCCTCTGTGTCCTCTCCTGTATGCATCTGCTATGGAGCAAGGCAAAGTTCACCAGAGGCAATACTGTTTGCTTGACTGTTGAAAAGTCAGCCAGGCTCATAAAAGCCTCCATCTGAATGCCTAACACTTGTTTAATTAGTGATAAAACCCTAGCTGTAAAGCAATTCTGATGTCACTGTGGCAGGATAGGGAATGGGCTGTGTGTGTGTGTGTGTGTGTGTGTGTGTGTGTGTGTGTGTGTGTGTGTGTGTGTGTGTGTGTGTGTGTGTGTGTGTGTGTGTGTGTGTGTGTGTGTGTGAGAGAGAGAGAGAGAGAGAGAGAGAGAGAGTCAGAGACGGGAAAACAGGTGCCACCAAAGAGCTAGTAGCAATGTTTTTCCAGATTTATATTTAACTACATTATAATTACACCTGTTTAGTTTCAGGAGCTTTAAACCACATCCCATCAGTCGTCACAGTGGTTCAGTTGGCATAATAGTGTTATACAGGCTTCTCCCTGCATTGTTGAAGCACACATTCATTGACGGTGGTTTTGATGTAAACAAGAGAAAACTAATATGCAGGCATGAATTGTTGCTAAGCAACAACTGTTGCAAATGGGAGAAGACAAATGAGGACAGACACAGGGAAGAGATGTTTGAATTTAGTCAATTTGGGCAAAGAAGAGGTTCAGTTAATAAAAAGTAATTCATAAACAGCGGTCCTCCTCAAAAACACGCCCAATATACTTTGTTTATTAAATTATATGAATTGAGTGTCAAATAAATGTTCTGCTTACATCAAGAATGTCAAATCTTTCTATATTCTACAATACAGTGGATTTATCACTGTACTGCACTGTTTACTATAAACTCTTAACAGGTCATCTTCTATCATTTGTGCTTGAAATAGAAAACGTGTCTGTGTTTTCATGTTTCCCAGCACACGCTTTTTTTTTCTTACTGGTATCCATTAATCCTCCATGTTAGTAGGAGAGTGACTATTGATCTGGCTGTTTAACAACTGCACCCTGTCAGCATGCACAGCCATTACAACAGAAAACACAAGTCTATTGTGCATCTGAATGAAACATGCCTCCTTTGTGCCGCTAAAATGATTTTTCTAATTAGTTGCAGGAGTTGAATGACAGCTTTGTCCGATACTGTCACGCCGACTTAGAGGCTTTTCTGAGTGATATCGACCGCTCCCTGTCATCAAGCAGACGAGTGTTCCAGCAGCTGGACAGAAAGGGCATCTCTGAACCTCAGGAGAAGGACTGGGACCGAATACAGAGCCAGGTGAGGAGCATGATGCGCTCTACTGAAATAGAAGCCGTTCCTATCAGTAAACATGGCCTAGAAACAATATCTCACCAGAGTGAGTCCTGCCTTCCCCGAGGCATGTTAACGCTTGCTAGAGGACTACAGCACCACAGCTGCCTTATAGAAAGTACACATCTCTCCAGAGGTCATCATTCACTTTACCAAATCAATGGCAAAGGGGGAAACTCATAATCCTGTGTTTACAAAAACATGAGCCAGTCTGATGATGCACGGCATGCACTGCTTTTCATTGCCTGGACTGCTGAGGAGCTGAAAAGACATTAAGATTTGCCGTTCTGTAAGACTCCATTGTTGCCTTTCTTTACAGCCGGTACCATTTTCCATAGAGGGGGTGGAGAGTGTGTAAAAATGTCTTTTTCCTTTATCTGGTGTGAAAAGGCTGTGCACAAGGCAGGAGTGGCTCAGCCTTGACAAACTATCAAGCAGCGCATGTATTCTCAACACCTTTTCACAGGTGCAGACTCTGTAAGTCAAAGTGCAGCTCATTAAGAAACGTTTAACAGGCAGGCGCGCTGGTCCCCGGTTAATAATTGCCGAAACTGTGCATGTGTCGCTTTGTTTGTTGTTGAATTTTAGTCAACTTTGTAAATGGGAGAGCTCAGTCACTGTACACCAATATTATTTGTTTGAAACAGGTAATCAGCAGAGGTGTCAGTGAGTGTCCTATCTGCCTGACAGCTCTGGGCGGCGTAACCCTCACAGCCGACCATCCAGGCCACAGACCCACTGTGCTCCTGTCCTGCTCCCACCTTTTCCATCAACTGTGCTTAGAGGCCTTTGAGGCTTTCACTGCAGCCAGTAGACCTTCGTGTCCTCTTTGCAGATCAGTCTACCACAAGAGACTCATCTGATCAGGTACAAATGTATTACAAAAGCAGGGTTAACCATTACAGTTCTTCATTGGGTGAAATGTTTAGTTACTTTCTTGGTAACAGTTTTCCTCTGGTAGTATTTGAACCTTTAATATGAAAAGATCATTATCTATCTCAAACTTTAATCTGGAGTCAATTAAAAAGGAAATTGTATTTCACTGCTAACCGACCTTGTTTCTTTTTAATACTGTTTATAATAATGCTCTAACTTTTAAATATGGTACTTATCCAATTTAATTACTCATAATCCAAACAAAATGGGATACAGCGTTTTTCTACTTTTATTTGTGAACACAAACATCAAAAGTACCAAAACATACATTTATTATCATGTACATTGCCTTTACGATGCATATGACAATAAACGTAACTGAGAAAATGTAAAAAGAAAAACACCTTCACAAAACATGGACCAAAATGAATACGCAGACCAGCAGACAGAAAACGGTGCGTAAACAATGATACAGGCCAAGTCTCATCTTTAAAACCCCCACACAACACAGATGTGTACCGTAAGGGCGACCAGAAAAGCTTCCCTACAAAAAACGGCTCTGAAAAGCTGCAAAGACTATGACTGAGATGTTTGCTTTAGTTATTCATTATTAATAGTTCAATCACGGGGTCAATTTATCACCCTTTTGGTTTGATCACATCATACATGTTGATTTGACTTGAACAGCTGAACTCACGCAGTAAATGGAAGATGGTGAACATTTCTTTGTTTGTAGAAACTATGGATAAACCTTTTCTTTATATTTAAATCTTTCAAACGTGGTCCTGCTTTAAATTTGGGATGGTAAGAGCCATTGTATGTATCTTATGCACCATAACAAAACATTCTCAAGTTGCAAATGTAATTTTAAACCAAGTCTTTGTAATATACTAACCAAATACAGATGGCTTTAATTTAAAATATTCTATCCTGAGGAACAAAAGTATAATAAAATTTCCTTACCTCCTTTTCTTATTTTATTATCATTACATCATATTACTCACCATGAAAACACCATTAAAACTCTGTTTCATAACTCAGTTCCATCCTAGCAAATGCTTCATGGAAGTCAAAGTCTCAAAACTAGAACCTCTTACCGGATGAGAACTACTGACAGTTATGGTAAAAAAAAGTGCCCTTTACTAGAGCTGCTTTAGCCTAGAAACTCTGCAGCGAATGGAGGAATCACAGTGGAGCTGTCTAGAGACAAACAACGCACATGTACATGCACAGAAACTAAGAACAAGAAACAACCTTAACACTAAGCCTGCGAGATGCGTGTCGTATAAGGCATTTAAGGTGGTTTTGGAGAACATCACAGTTCAAGATTATGCAGCAGTACAATACATACAACATGTAAATGGGGCCTGAGTCACCAAGTCGTCCTACCTGCTGCAAAGTTGCACATATTTTATGTTTGCACACTGTATGTAAAGACCATTAAAGGTTTGCATTAGATTTAAAAAAAATAATAATAAAATATGTACAACAAAATACAGATTGCTTAGTGAGTCAGACCCTCAGACTCAATAAGAGCCCAATATTACATCCAAATAATGCAAAAACAGGTATGAAAGACAATATATGTACATGTAAATACAACATTTACAGAAATGTCAAAAAGTAATTCTTCCCGTTTCCTGTAATCTACAAAATTTTTTTTGGGATGAGCAAAAAAGTGATGGCTTCTTACCACATGCATATTAAAATGACATTCAACCACAGCATCAGCGTTCTGTTCACTGGAACTGAAGAAGATAAAACTCAAGTAGCTCAAGTCAAATGTAGAGCACCTAAAAAAAGTTCCTACCCTACTTCATACAGACTAATGACATCAAGAAAGTCCAAGCGCACTTGAATAAATCCGAATAAATCCAAATAAAGGACAAATACCAGAACAAGTGCAAAGGTCCGAGGCCCATCAGTAACAACAGTGCCAATGATGTCAAATGTATTGATAATGGACAGATTTATGTTCTGGCTGTGATGAGTGAGCATAACCGACTTCTTCATGCTTCACAAAGCACATTTTGTTAAACACATTATGAGCTTTAACAAATCTGACATGATAAAGTGAATCTCATCACAGACCATAAACTGCAGATGCACAGATTACCATACATAATGACGTAAGAGATGATTAAGTGAATTGTGGTGGTTTATTTACGATACTATTTAAGCAAGACGGATGGAAATAACAGCAGGGTGTGCCCCTGAAGCAAGAGATGGGTGGGTTAAAGTCACAGTCGTGGTTGAGGTCAACATCAAGGTCACTGCAGTGATGCCAGTCTATTTCACTCCTCAGTCTCATCCCTTGCCCTGTCCCAGCCTCCATCTGAGACCCACGAGATGGAATGTCACGAAGCTAAATTGCTCTCAGCCTCCATTTGCAGTATCCATCAGATGCTGCCTGGGTTTATTAAGTTCTTTCCAATCCCTTTCTCCTTTCAGCAGTCAGGCAATACTGTTGAAATCTCCCTTTGGCTGCGCTAAAGTGTGTGTGTGTGTGTGTGTGTGTGTGTGTGTGTGTGGTGTGTGTGTGTGTGTGGTGTGTGTGTGTGTGTGTGTGTGTGTGTGTGTGTGTGTGTGTGTGTGTGTGTGTGTGTGTGTGTGTGTGTGTGTGTGTGTGTGTGTGTGTGTGTGTGTGTGTGTGTGTGTGTGTGTGTTGATCTATTGTCCCTTTCACAGAGTTTTCTGATGCCCGTTGGCCGAGAGTTTCCCAGATTCAGGGTCTGTGGGGCTGTTTGACAGTTGCAATTTATCCAGACCTGGGCAAGGGGAGATAAGGGAAAGAAATCTCATTAAAAAGCTTCAGACTTTAACTTAGACAGAGGCACTGATGCTTTTTTCTAACCCTATCCCACCCTGTGTATCAAACATCCAGGGCCTGTCACCACAAGCCTTTGAGACTAGCCCCATCCTCTGTCACAAGTCGATCCCACAGCACACTAGCTCTTTCGAGAGCTGCAATTGCTTTCATTTTGTCACTCAAGCTCATACTGTCTGAGAGAAATAAACAAGTGTGTACACAGTCTGTGGGTTTGTGCAATCAATGTCTCAGAGCAAATCATTGTGGATTCCAAATCAGGTTGAATAGAGCAGTACTACTGTTATAATTGGACTGATTATTATATTGCACATTATCTTACATCTAGAAACTACCAGGATACCTAAAAAGCAGAAGCATTTACCTAATGCCTTTAGGAGTTCCTCTCGTACTGCTGAGGTGAATTTTCTCACCAAACAGAGCGTTGTCACGACCGCAAACAGAAGGTTGTATGAAAGGACAATGTAAAAGTTTCCCAGCCAATTAAATCTCCCAAAGTCTCCCAAGAGGTCAAACCTGGTGATACCTGTGAAAAGCAGAGGCACAATGAGTAAATTTAGATTAAGATATGACAGCATGTTAATCTTTACAGCATGACAATTTTAATTTCTATCGTATGCAAACGTCCTATTTAGATCTTGGACTGCGGAAACACAGGTCTCTGGACATTTCTCCTGTAACATCCTCACAACCTCAATTAGATTGGGCAATCGATTGGGAGTGTAGAGAGATGTATTTACAGCCGCACTAAGCAGTTTGCAAGCATCAAGGACCTTTAACAGAATTGCCTGTAAAGAGACAAGGAGAGAGATGATGGAGACCCTGGTCGATGCAGCTCGTCACTGTGGTCTGCCTAAATTAATTTCTTTCTGCTAAAGGTTTTGAACTTGGTTCGGTAATTTGAGAAAAAATTAATTGAGGTTAAAAAGGTGCTCTGCATTCAAAACGCTAATTGAAACTGACCACAGTTCCGCAGTACATTGCTCCCCATTTTGTTGTACAGTGCAGTTGTCCCACACTGACACCACAACTCACAAAACCCCTTCTTAACATCTCACTTTGTCCTACTCAACTCTCCACGTGTCTTTTTTTTCCCGTTTGAGACCTTTTCACTTCAACTCTGTCTCATGCATTTATTCCTTTTCATCTATTCAGTGTCACAAAGCAGAACCTGTTGATATTTTGTAAAGCTCCCAATGAGTCACTGTATGCTTGCGCCGTCCCATTCTCCTATTCTGTTGGCCTCTCTCACACACACTCACACATACACAGAGTGATGCTATTTGAACAGCTGTGCTTAGCACTCTGCATGTTTATTAGTGCCATTGTAATGGCGCTACTGCTGTCAGTTCTACCCCGTCTTCCTGTAGCCTTTTCTAACGTCACTATGGGAAACTACAAGAGAATTTAACTAGCTAAACTTGTTAACCCTAATGTTGTTATGACATGTTTGAAAATAAATAGTTTGACATAGTTGGCAAATACTTTTATTTTGTTGGTGGCATTTAGAAGATCAGCATCACTCTCACCTGTTCCCAGCCTAGTAACCTAACCTAGTAGCCTAAGCATTGCTTTAAATATCTGGACACAAGTCGTGGAAACTAGCAAATTAGGACTCACTCCCTTCCATAAACAAGCAGCCAAGCACACATCTGTACTTACCTAAGGTTCGTGACATCACTGGCAGGGCTGAACTCAAGACCAAGATTGACACACAGCAACCAATTATCTAAACATAAAAACATTAAACTTTAGATTTCTCAAGCTGATATTGTGAATTATAAGGGAGACAACAACATTGCACCGTTTTAGCTGAGATATGCCCACACATATACACACACCACTTAACATTACATTGCTTTCCCATATTGTACAATTAGTACTTCTGAAGTTGCTCATTACCAGGTTCTCTCCATTGTCCTTTCAAGTCCTTTCACTGGAGCGTCATGGCTAGTTAACAAGCCACACCACTCCCAAACTCATTACCAAGTGAATGGGTGCCACAGTGGGCCAAACAGAGCACACATCCTCACCCCCCAACCAACCCCAAGACCCCACTCTCTCTCTGATCTACAAGAAAGGAGCTTGCACTTTGCCAGTGTTTGCATAACCTGCAAACAAATATTGGACAGATCAACTAAAGCCATTGAGGGACCCTGAGGAAAACATTAGTGAGCGGTAGGAGTTCAGAGTATAGAGGAAGGCGTGAGAGGGAGAAAAAAGAGGAAATAGATTAAACACAGGGGGTCCCAAACACATCAGCACCTCAGAAGAAATCTCAGCAGCCTTGCCCCCACTTCACCCGACACCCTGTCTTTCCGTCCCATCTTTACCGTTGTCATGGTAGTGTCATCCTTCCTGGGAGTGAGTCCCTCAAAGACCCGCAGGCTGTAGAAGCCAACGACAGATGACACCATCAAGTAGCTGTTCAGCAAATCAGTCAAGGGCCAAAAGAACACATGTTCTCTAATGGAAGAGCAGCTTCGCTCATTGAGCAGGCAAAGTCAGCACCTTTTCACCTGCGATAAAAGGTGACGAAACAGCAGAACATGTCCTCCGGAAGGTGCCTGGACATGGCTAAACTATGTCCTGAGTAAACAAAGCTGGCTGGACAATGTTGGTCTTGGCCATGCTACTCCAGCCAGAGACAAAGGCAGGGTCACTCAAAGGATACAACATGAGGATGATCTCCAACACCGCCTGAGCCACGCCAAATGTGGACAGAGAAGTATTTCCAATGCCTCGGTCCTGGAAGATTGAAAAATGGGTTATTCAATGTCGTCACACATGGATCTTCTATAAACCCCACAAATAAGAAAACTGCTAGCAGTTACACATGCAATTATGGAAATCCTGCAAAGTAGGCACTGTGCATGAAGAATTTCCCCACTTGAGAACAACAGAATGAAATTGGCTAAGTGGTGAATGGAGCAAGATGAAAGAGGCTTTTGTCCAATCACTGTCGATCAAACAATATGTGAACAGGTGTCCAAACAAAAACGACACACTGCTTACGGTAAGAAGAGTATACAGACTGAAAATATGCCACAAACATAAAAACAACAAAATGAATACAAATACAAAAAGCAAATATACTATTCATACCTCCAACACCTCCCTACAATCCCTTAGCCCAGAGGCCTTTGAAATTGGAGCAGTAAAAGGACATACATCTACAAACGCTGCACATACCAAGTAACTCTGTTGTCACATGATAAATATTGGCTTTTGTGGGACTTGGCAGCACTGAACCTCCAGAAGACCAGTGTGTTGTATTAAGCAGCGAGTACAGTATTACAATATATTATATACACTAAGTCAGATGTGACCACTTACTATAAAACTACTTCCTATTTTTAAACCTTGTAGAAAATCACATGCAGATAAAACACTACAAAGAACTTTTGACTACACTTCTAAAATACTGAGTATAACAACATCCCTGTATTATGTAAATGGCTGCAGACAGATTTTTTTGATTATTTTCTATCGTGGCAATATCAGTATCTCTATTTAAACTGCATGTAATGCTCCAACTATTATGGTATTTTTTACCTATTTTATTTCTTCCCACTCAGCTCAAGTTTTTTTTCTTGTTTTGTAAAGGAGCCAGAAGAAAGAAGGAAAGTGTGGCAGGTTGTTTCATGCCTTTTTATGCAACTGTCATCCCTGGGAGCTTACAGTGCAGGGTTCTTTCTCTCTAACACAGGGCATTAGTAGAAAACATCTGATGTCATTTATTAATGGAGGAAAGGTGGGCGCGTGTTAATATTGTGTGTGTACACTTGTGTATACATGAGTGGATTTCACAGAACGCCTCCTTTCAACTCTTACTACTTTTTACTTCAGTAGCAGACAGGGCGATGGAGCAGACTGAGGTGGCGGTTAACAGCTTCACCATGTTCCTGTCCTGCAAGATTAACACACTGCACAACCAGTAACCCACACACACAAACCTAGGTCTTAAATAGTGACTTTTTGACATCAGACAACCTTAACCTTGATATTGTACAGTTACATATACATATGTGACAAACTAAGCTAAGTGTGTTGTGGCCTGGAGTAACTATTTTATTGGACCCTTTTAGTGAGTATAAGCCGTAAAACATGACTCTGACAGTAGCAGCTCCAGTTCTCTCCTCTGCATACCTTTCTTTCCCTTGTTGTTTTAAAAACATCATTGCGTTATCCACCTGCTATGGGTTGATTCTATTCATCATTATACCCTTCATCATCTGCTCTGTAGATGAGTACTGCTGCAGAGATAAGTACTACTCAGTGTGTGGACCTGGGAGGTTGTCCTTCTGTTGTCCTCCTCTTATATCTCCTCTTATATTAGACAGTGTGCAAGTCACTGATTTCTGTGCTGGGGAAAGCTGGAAGGTAGGGTTTATGGTTGCAGAAAGATGAATATCGTATCAGTATCGATTGTTTAGGAAGAGAAGCCTTCCCCTCCCAAACCCTACCTCTTATAGTGCTGTGAGATCAGAGGCGTGGCATCCATCCAGCTCAACAAACGCATAAACCATTTAGTGGGGCCACAATGTCAGGGAGGACAGCTTCAAGCTGCATGACAAGTGTAATTTGGGGGATTTTCTGCAATGCGTCATGCCAAAGAAAACATCTCTGCTCTATAAAATAATTGGAATGTCGAGGGCAGCGCTGTCAGTTGCCCGCAAGACGCAAAATGAAATGGAGAAATAGGATACATTATGTTGCCTCCTCTCACACAAAAATGCGACCACAAATGTGCATTCATACACACACAGCTCTGTTACTGCAGATGAGATAAAGAGAGGTTAAAACACATCGCATGTTAGACAGAGATGAGAATCTCAGAGCCATTCCGCCTTGGTTATCCTGGCCCTCAGACAGAGCCCTTCACCTGGCCGTGGCTGACTTGAAAAGTAAGTTATTTATCCACTGAGGATTTGAGACACGTAGCTAGTTCATTGAGTCTGCACAGTGCTGTGAAATGGCTTTCAATGAACTTCCAAAACAAAACCAGAGGCACAAGGCTGAGGCCTGATTAACATCTGGTCGGGCCTTTTCTTCCGACATACACCTGAGCATATCCGGAATTTGATTTATGTCTCCACCAGAAGCATGGCAGGTCTATAGACAAGCTCCGGGCGTGTGCTGCTTTGTCGGGGACTAAAAATCTACTTAAATGAGGTCGGGGGCTTACAGTAGATCCTTTGGGCATGGCCGTCTCATCCACAAGAAGGTAGAGGATATTCAGTGCTACCATAAGAACTGAGATTGTCTGAAAACAAAGAGAAACATAAAGATTTGTTTACATATGGCATAATTCTAAAATGATGGATCGTGCTATAATTGAACTGTAGGGGCCTTGCTGATCTTTAAGTCAAGAAATGCATAATAATTATCTAGTGATTGCTACCTGTTCTAACATAAAGCCTTTCAAAAGCTAAACAGCATAGAGGCTGTTTGATGCGCGTGCTGTGCCTTTCTCGTGGTCTCTCCGTCTTATCTAGCGATATCACACAGCATAAGAAGCATTTCCAAACTATAATCTATTGAAAATCACTGTTGTTTGCAGGTGGCTATTCAGCATTGTCTTAAACAACTATTAAATAGAAGTAGTTTCCCCACCCAAGTACTGTGGGAAAACTTAGGTTTAAAGTGCACTGTTAGTCCCAGTGGCCACCAGCCAGGGTGTATACGCCATGAGTAAACAGTTTGGGCTTAATGACAGGTCAGCTCTCAGCACTCACCGTTCCTGTTAGCAGGATCAGCATCACTATGGGATACAACAAGTTCTTCTCCCACCCTGATGCTTTCTTTCTTCTCTCTAAATGGAAATCAGAGCAACACAAAGAGGTTTTCAGTCTAAATAAAACAGAAAAATAAAATTTGATGATGAGCTAAACTCTTCCATTACAAACCACTTTCCAACACTTGTTATTTAATTACATTCATCAAAGATAACTAATGAAACCTCAAGCCCTTTGGCTTTATTGACAGGGTTTGTACAGGTTGGTAAAACAGATCTCGACAGTCTGTGTCAAACGCTATCTCACCTCTCATCACAACCACCTCTCCCTCCAGGTAATAATACATTTCATAACCTTCAACAATTACGCTCTTCCTCTTTAAATAGCCACACTCATCATTTAATTAGTGGAAACCATAATAAATCCAGGATAAAAAGAAGAGCAACAAAATTAATTTGGTGATTTATATTTTGGTCAGGGTGTGTGTGTGTGCGTGCGTGCGCGTGTGTGGTGGGCAAATAATGTATTTCATTATTCCAAACCAGATGAAAGTTTATGGTATATCTTCCATCTTCTCTGGATTCCCACAACTCATGAGTCATGTTTGTAGATGCTGTTGAAAACCTATAGTCTGCATGAACTATGTCTTCCATTACTGACATCAACAGTCATCATACAATGGGCATCTGACTGCCCTCTTCTCCTTATCATATTGACTTTCCTTCACTATTTCCAACCTTGTTAGTCGTACTTATACTCAAAGTGCACCCACCCGGCTGGCCCGACAACTCTGCCAAGTGCACTTCATATGCATCAACTGTAGAAATTAATGACATCACTAAAAGGCTTGCTACAATATAAAGTTTGCATCTTGTCCAATATCTTAAGTGCCTTTGTGCTCTCCTCCGCCCACCCTGCTCCCAAAAAGGCTCCAATCTCATTTATAATATTCTAAAATGGATGGAAAATTATCAGGCAGTTTTGGTCCAAGTCCAAATTAAGAAATTAAGGCAGATGGAGAGAAAGCGTCTGCCTGTCAGCAATATGTAAAAAGCGAACAACTTTTTATATATTTCCATGGCAATTAAAGGTCTGAAGACATAATATACAGACATAATAATATATCAACTGTGTCACATAATACAAATACTTACCCAATTTATTTCTCTGACTTATAATATTGTCCAGTTCTTTTTTGAGCTGATGAGCATAGCTTCCTCGGGTATAAGTGTGAGATGATGATCCTACAGAAACAGAAATTACTGAAATTAAATATGCTGCGCATAATTAGATGAGTTTTTGCAGTTACTGATCGATTAATTTGCCAACAACAATCCAAAATGTTATATCCAAGTTGTTTAAACCAAACAATTTATTGCTTTTTGCTTAATTAAACTGAGATTAAAATTGATTACAGTGAATTCATTTTTAACAGAACAAACCTTATGGATATTTGCTATAGTATTTTTCATACAGTTTATACACAAAATCAAAAAAATAAATGTATGCAGTTACCTTGGCATATGGTATTTGGCTTTTTTTTTAAATTGAGAAATCCCATCAAAACATGTGAGCCTGTTCTGAACACAACAATGTGATCTCAAACAAGTAAAAATAATCTCTTGTGTCAGGAGCTGTCTAGCACATGCCACAACTGGTTGAGTGGGCTAAAGAAGACAGCCAGGGATTCTCCAGGAAAACCACAAGGCCAGCTCATTTAAGACTAATTTATCTATTTTACTCTGTTTTCCTTCCAGCTTGACGCACTAGCATAGAGGCCCCTCGGAGCCAAAGTGGAAAAGTATCCATTTGCATCCCTTGGGGGTATTGGCAGATCAAGACCAATTAGTTCAGTGTTACACTGTTACTAGCATGCAATAAAAATACCATCTTTCATCTTTGTTATAGAAGTGACGGACCAATCACTTTGATCAAACCTTTTTCCTCCCTATGTCATTATGACACGCCCTGTCTGGATGAGTTTAAATAGGCAACAGAGGTGAGATAGACGGGGGAGAGAGAGTTAACAGTGTTGTCTGTGCCCTCGCAGATACCTGTCCTCGGATCTAAGCAGGGAAAGTTTGAACCCTCCGAGCTAGTGCAGTCACAACACAACAGGAAACGTCACGGACAGCTCAATAGCTCCTTTCCTCCAAAAACGAACTGAATACTCTGCCTCAGGGAAACTGAATGTGCTCAGTGGCAAGTGAACTAATCAATCACCTATGTGTACAAAATCCCTAAACGTGGCTTTACCTGTTACCCCAGCAGATATAAATCATTGAATAAATGTAAATAGGGGAAAAATACCTTTTTTACGATATACTATATCTAGCTAAAGGGAACAAAAGCCTTTCTTATTTTAAGCAGATAAGTAAAAGAGCATGAAATTCAGCTGCAGTGTATTCAGTGACATCACTCTGAACTGAAGTTAAATATATCCTCCTCCTGTTGGCAGCAGTACGTAAAAGACTGAGCTACAGTAAGGCAGAGATGCTGAGTGAGGCTTCTGGCAGCCTGGAGTAATTCAACATATCCTCTCCAACCTTCACCACAGTCAAAAAATTACGTCACCCACAAATATGCTAAACACCATGCTGAGACTACAGAGGCACTGGCAAGGTCATTGTGCCGCATAGCATCTGGACAGGCACTCCATTGCTCTGATATTAGCAGATCGGGGTCATGAGAACAAGTCTGTGTGCCGCATTGCTTGTGATGCAGTTATTAGAGTATACCTTGTGGTTACCTGTTGAAATCACTTCCATAGTATTTATTAAAATCAATTACTTGGATACTTGGTTATTAGAGAGCCAAACCTCTGTGTCATCTACAGCTTCTGTGCACAATGTTGTAGGCAAAGTATAGTTGTTTTTTATATAGTTGGTATTTGTAAGTAAAGTACCGGCAGCTTATCTAAAAGATCTAGAGCCATGTCTCCAAACATTTAGCGTTTTATGTTCATCATGCCCTTGACAAAGAAAAACAGACATGCAAGTCCGCTCAGCAAGCAACCTTCTGATCTGCAAGATGTAGTATCAACACTGCCATTAGAAATCCACGATTTGAGAGAGGACAAGAAAGGGTCCGATGTGTAAATAAACGTCATGCACCAACTGATGTTGCTCAGCAGTCTACATCTACAAACAAACCGAATGCAACACGAACACAGGCAAGGCAATAGGTCAACATTGCTCGCCTCTGGAGTGTGTCCTGTGAACTGTTCCTGAACTGTCTCCTGCTCCATGCTCTCACCAGATCAAAAGAACGCCACTGTAGCCTTCACCTGTGTGTGTGTGTGTGTGTGTTTGTGTGTGTGTGTGCGTGCGTGCGTATGCTATAAATGCAGTAAGTGCATAAAAACATTCAACATCCTTGTTTCCTTTTATTTCAACAGGCAAATCTGAATTGCAGCTTGACCTCAGTGCACACATGGAGATGTTCAGCACTGTTATGTTTCTGCCTCACAGTGACTTATAAAGATCAAACGGTCTCATAGATGATAAGGAACAGATTACAATTATTCTATCAGTTACTTCAAAGCAGGGTGGTGTGGAATGATGCTAAGGAACCAACGCTTAGGTGGCAGTCTATGGAGGTGGCCGGCATAGCATTCTAAAACATGCATTATCTGAGAAAAAAATCTCCCTTACCTCCCTGGTTTGAAAGAACACTCATCCTCTTCATTTACTCACATCTGTACACTTGGTTGCGTGCTTGAGTTAATATTAAAGTAGGTTTTGGAATCTGGCCTAAATACTTCCTGCTTGTTGAGATTATTCAACGTCAAACAAGGAATTTGGGAACAAGGAGGGGTAAACATGAAAAGGAAATGCAGGCAGAGATGTTTTCACCATTCTCAAACCCTTTAAACTTTTACTTTGTGCCAGAGAAAAGCGCAACAGCTCCTGATCTCTTTCAGAAGTCACTGAAAAGTTGCTGCTCTTTAATGTCACCAAGACCAAGCCAAGAAATTTCATTTCCCTTCTATTACATTAAATGAGGCAGTCGTTTCACCAGAGGTGATAGTGGCATTGGAGTCTTAAATGGATCCTTAAAAACTTCCTAAACCTAAAATATGGGCCCTGCTGCATTGCCCTTTAGCAGGAAGTTATAAGAGTTAAGCAGTGGTAGAGAATGGGTAGTGTCAAGTGTGTGTGGATTTTTGTGGATTTTTGTTAATGTGTGTGTGTGTGTGTGTGTGTGTGTGTGTGTGTGTGTGTGTGTGTGTGATTTTTTTAATGGTAATTGATTCCAGTACAGTGTGCTCAATCATACCCAATAGGGCAGTCAACCCCTCCTTCCCCCTATAATGTGCCAACACATCTCTCACAGACATACCGTTTAATCTCCTCTGAAGGGCTTCCTCCTGCAAATGGATGCAGTAAATCTGCTCATCCAGGTCCTCCAGGATCTGATGGGGAAGGAGGAGAGGAGGAAGAGATGGAATGGGTTATAATTAGGCCCAATGTGGGACTGAGACATGGCAGATGGGAGGATGAGATGTTGAGGTATTTCTAGTTGTCTTAGTTCTGCAAGTAAATGGCCGACTGACACTGACCTCTATCACAGAGGAAAAGTAAAGTCTGTTAAAGTTAAATTCTTTAATCTTTCAAAAGATCCACAGTTTTAAAAGATAATAAGCACTATTCACCTAAATATTAATGCAAATGCTTACTTACTGTTGGCTTCACTAGTAATTGGCCCATGACTGTGAACATTCTGGACAATCCCACAGGCGTGCACACTACACAGCAAAACAAGGGTGACATGAATTAATTGATAATCATCATCAGAAAGCCTTCTGTGTTCAGTGTGTATGGACTTTTCTGAAAATAACTTACTTAATAAAAGGAGTCCTCCCATCAAAGATATACAGGAGTAGAGGTATGGAAGATAGAATTCCCAAAGATCTACAGAATAAATCCAATCGTTAGGTTTGGACTGTAATAAGGACTGGAACATTCTGGACCTTTTAAGACAAATCTTTTTAATATTGTGATTCATGGAGGGATTAAACAAATGAAATGTAATGTGTTAATTTGTGAGCTTTAGAAGTACGGGAAGGTGTATTTCTTACTTTGGAGCTAGTCATTTCCCTGATTCAAGTCTTTCTGCTAAACTAATCTAATCAGCTTGTGGCTCAAGCTTGATAATTAATGCAAAGCCACAAGAGACGTTTCAATCTTCTCATCTAACACCCAGCCTGAAGCCAAAAAATGCATTTGCCAAATTGTTGAACTATTCCTTTAAAAACACACACACAGGAATGATATTTGCAGGCATAAGGAAAGACATACCATAGAGTGACTCCATACTGGCTGCATCATTGTCAATGAGAGCTGATGCCACCCACACAATGCCCAAGATGAGCAATGCAAGCAGGAAGAGCATCACAAATGTCTCTAGAATACGTGCTTTAATGCCCTGAGGGAAAAAGATGGAAATACAATCATATTTAAAATACTGTTACTTAAACCAGTATCCGCTATAGAGCGATAATCAGTTTACATCAATATACAAAATATTCAACAATTAAACTATTATCCTAAAGTGACATCTCTTGCATTTTTACATATTTTTGAAACATCACGTTTCATTCAACTAGACATTTCCCTCTTCCTTCCATCCTGTCTTGCTAAAGAAGATAATTTCCATTCACAGCACACCAACATGGCAAACTCTCTCACAGCTTTCTGTGTAAAATGGCTCTTTTATATACACACACATTGAGGTCTATAAAGTGGGTCTAATAGTAGCTTGTAGAGGCAGAGGTGAAATTAAATGGAGAAGGGGTAAGGGGAGGGGTGCTGTAAGGAGCACGAAGCCTGGCTGGGTCAGCTACTGTCTGCGATCAAGAGCAGGCCTCCCATCTGGGGCTGATTAGGAGCTCCCTTAGCAGCATGATCGTGTCCCAGGACACGCAGACGATGGGGTTTTGGGGTAATTTGGGTTTTCCGGGTCACAGACCGCTGAGTGGTTAATAAAGTCTTCCTCTACCTGTTCACACAGTTTCCATTTCCCGCCCTGCTGGAGAGCCAAGCTGTCTAGCACTGTAAGACAGATAGGTGTTCTCATACACATGTCAGGTAGGCTACCAGGCATGGGATAACAAGGGCTCTCCACTTTTGGAGTACTGCTTAAATTAGGTACATGTGAGCAATTTGTTACCAGCTAACATAATGGCTGTGTGGTTGCTGTTCAGTATTTGCCAACAGGTACATGAAGGGGGTCTCTCTTTGAAAGTTCCCTGTTAATCATGAAGCCACTTTATAAAATGAAAATGGGTTTAATAATGGAGAGTTATTAAGACAAGGCTTTATTTTTGCCTGTCACACAACCACCTGTCTCAAACACTGCAGTACAGCTTGAATAGTTTAAGAGCTGTCCTCACTTCTATGTGAATCAAAGCTGCCTTAAATGCAACAATTCGAGTTGAGGAAATATTTGGCCAAATTAATCTCTACACATTAACATTGGCTCACACCTTCCATATACTGGATGCTGACAGAGATTCTACATGGTTTCATTCATTGTCGGGGTAGAAAATCCACTGCAGCATCCTTTCTCTAAAAGCCATAGCTTGTTATGTACATGCCTCTTGCTTCCTCTTACGGTGATTTTCCTGAAAAAAGCTTCTGTGGGTGTAGAATTTTCTAGCACAACACAGCGGAAAGTGGGCAGGGTCTGGAGTGCCCCAGTGTGGTCAAGGTGTACACTGCAGCCACAATTTATGTTGGCGGGCTTGTGAGTATGTGGGAACTTAGTCCATATAAAATCCAACTCAAATACTTCAGCATGTATAATATTTAGGATTAGTAAATGCATTATATTTAGATACAATACAGCCACATATCTGACAACATGAATCTGGCTTGTGCTTTCTGGTCCACACTCACATAGTCCGAGCGTACTACATGAATGCTGCAAGCAACCATCTCACAGCCCAACTGACCTGGGCAGATGATGATGCTAAATAAAAAGGATGGAGGGATAGAGAGCGAGAACAACAGGAGCTTGGTAAAGGAGAGGAGTCAACATCTGAGCGCATCTTATTCCCTGGAGGTAAGAGAGGTGAGAGAGGAATGCTTTCAGGGACTCTAGCCACGTCCCACATGCACTCTCTTAAGGATGCATCAGGACAAGCACAAGCCGCAGGCAGGACAAGCGTCCGCTCAAGCGCACCAGTCCACCTTAACAGGCTGCCCATGCCATGCTGAAAGTGAATTCCCTTTAGATAGGTCTCTCAATCATTTATAAGACACAAATCATTACCCATTCAGATCATTTAGGGCAAAGGCAATGCTTGTCACCTCCCTTACTATCATCCCTGGTTGCTGCCTTTCTGGAAGAACAATCCACAGTGTCAGACATGATTTAGATATACAAGAGATAAAAGGCCCTGTATGGTCTCATTGGTCCATTCTCATACATAACACGGCTTCGATTCTGTCTTTGCCCATATTTGCAAAGTTATTTTTCCTCTATTACAATGACAGGAGCAAATGTCTGTTGTGGCTTAAAAAAAGGTATAAAAATAGGAAAATCCAACAAAAACCTTTGTTGTCAACTGATGAAGGAAAGGACGAAAAAAGAAAAAGACCTGTGCCTTGGCATCCAGTGAGCCCGTTGAAAGTTTCTATTCTTGCCTTTCTAAATGTGTAACTACCTCTAAATATAGCAGCTCTGAAATATTTAGCATCCCCTGATCCCCACATCGACAGTGACTGAGGGGTTGGTTAACTGCAGCTTTGCTTGTACAAGAATGGAGAGACTTCCAAGAAATGCGTGTAGTGGCCAGAGAAGAAAGTAACCGCTTCATGTGCAGCACCAAACAAACATGCATGAATTCATGTATACACACAGACACACACAAAAAGACACGCGAGCAGCCGAGGAAATCAACCTTCAAGTTCATGCAATTACACAAAGCCGCAGAGGGCCCAGAACACTTCACAAGCTTGTTGCCTAACTTGTGCTGAAGAACAGCACAGTCTGCCACTGAAAATAGTGCTTCAGCTGAAGAGTCCAGCAGAGAGTTCACCTGTGTAAGAGGGAGCGAGGCATAATACTTGGGAAGGCGCTGGGTGCTTTTGGGTGTTAGGAGGAAAGAAAGAGACAAATCAGACAGAGGAAGAAAGTTAGGTGGTGTTGGAGCTTCCGCAATCAATCCCTGACAGGTCAGCAGGTGGTGGCAGGGATCGTCTCGCGGATCATCCTTCTGCTCACTGTCAGGGGCGTGTGGAACAAGGGCCAAGAGTGTAATCAGTGAGGCGGGGGGCAGGGGCATTCTTGCTCCCCAGTAAAAGGACTGCCCTCTTAGCTAAAGATGTGCCAGATGCCCAGAACCTCCTAGTGTATCCTTCAACCAGTCAGCTGCAGCGCAATGACCGTGTGAAAGACAGAAAGCAGAGGAGACGGACGCTCTCTGGAAAGCTGCACAATGAACTTCTAAAGACTCTTAATAAGACTCAACTAAAGCCCCAATGACACACATGGAAAATCATTATTATCACGTCGTATAGTTCAAACCCAGAGGGGGGGTGGTGGCAAAAAAGAAAACACTGTAAATTTAAACTGACCATTCTGTTTCCGTGACTGATTTTACCAGAAGAATTTAAGATAAGAAACAGCTTTGGTTCTTCTGATGTTTGCCAAGTTTTATTTGCCATCCTACAGTGATGACAGCTTGTTCTGATTACAGAAAGGTGTCAGGCAAAGACGTCTTCAAAGAATAAATGACTCTATCCTGGGTTTTGTCAAACATAAGTACCAAATACACCTAGTAGCCTATTAACATCAACCCTCTTAAAGTGTTGGCGTAATCAGTTCTCTTAGCATCTTGTTTTTTTTTAATTCTTCAAAAATGACTAAAAGCTGGACCAGAATCAGTTAAGTTTTACAACTCGTCACTTAGTATAGAAAAACTGAGTCACGAGAGCAGGGAAAAAAGTCCTGAGCAACTCGCTTGTTCTTTTTAAAATTCCTAGCTCGAACTAATATGTTGCCATGGTAACAAACATTGTAACAGGCAGCTTTAGGGAGACACTATGACCTTAAAGGAAGGTATGTAAATACCGCTTTATATTCTCCGACTGGCCCTGCCCAAAAGAAGGCCTGGGAAAAATGTCTGCATGTGCAGGAGATTTGAAATAAATATCCAGGCCTCCATTGTGGAGCTCCAACAAAGAGGAGTATCTTAGTAACACCACACGGGTTTGTTCAGTGAGTTGTCCCCTCCCCTCCACAATAAACACACTTCTCATCATCGGCAAGTTAGGGCTTAGGATGAGATTGATGAGGAGTTTCTTTAACTACCAGATGAAACCTGTTGGCCCTTTGCTCGGTCAGTCAGGGGGTCAGACTCGTTTCAGGATCAAACACATTTCAATAATGTGGGTAAGACCAAAATACTACTTACTGCAAAGGATATTTTCCACAATTTATGTTGCGTCTTCTCCTTAAACCTTGTCTAAGTAAAAAACTTTACCTAAAATTTGCATACTTCCCAATTGTCACTAAGCCAATCTGCAGCACTGAATTCACATTTGAGCATTAGTACTAATTAAACAAAATTAGACTAGAGTAGAAATAGACTGGGAAGTTGACTGTCTGAACGTTTTTTGAGTAAATATAGCTTCAGGATATAATTGTCATGGAAAATGATGTAATTTACGTCTCTTGATATAAATAGAAGTGTGAACAAAGGCGGATGCTGATGTGTTCGCTGTGTCTCAGAGCAGCCTGATCATCTGAGCAGCACGGTTTGGCTTTCATTATTATAATGCCATCTACTGGTGACGTAGATCAGACAGAAGATAAGTGACAGAAAAGCTGTATTAGGGACTCATAAAACCTAAGAAGTACTTTACTTAGATTACTATGTTTTATGCAAAATGCAAAAGAACATACAGACATGATTTAGTGACCTCAGTGATGTAGCTTTTCTGCAAAGTTTGGAGAGCGTGGCAGTAAAGAGGGAGACATTTTACAGCAGCAAATAAAGCTGGATCATAACATCTGACATCAAGCCAAGTCACTCCGATTCATCCACAATTTGGACAATTTGTTAAACTATTAATCACTCAGGTGACAGCGGTTCTGAAGAGCTGAACAGTTAACATTTAAAAAAAAACATCCACATTTCCATCTTTATTCTGGTGGCGTCTTTTAGTACATCGTCAAAAGTAAACACAGCCACATGAAAAGGCTGACTTACAACGTTAGTAGTGAAATTCATCATTCACTTCATTTCCGCAGTCAAAAGGACCTCGCAGTGCCATAACATTAGCCCAGGAGGTTAAAATACCACATAAAACCTTATGACATTGTGCTTTAATGCAGTTATTGGGGAAAAGACTATCACATTATAAAAACTTAGATCTGTGGTTTACATTCCTGTTGATGTTCGCTACATAATTGACTCTGCAGGTCAATTGTTGATAGTTTTTTAGGGTTAGACAGGAATGTCACCTTTACCCCTTTCTTGGCGCACACACACACACACACACACACACACACACACACACACACACACACACACACACACACACACACACACACACACACACACACACACACACACACACACACACACACACACACACACACACACACACACACTCTCTCTCTCTCACTATACCTGGACGTGTGCACAACACTAAACAGTGCTTCCTCTAAGCAAATTTATGGAACATCAGTAGGAAGCAACAGTCTTACAGAAGTGAGAAAGAACAAAAAGAAGGAACGTGTAAGAGGCAGTCATCCTGCTTCCTAGACATCAGGGCCTGCCCTCTACTGAAGAAATGGAACCAAACAAATTAGTGGGCTGAGGTAGAAAGAAACTAGCTATACACTACAGTACAGACTAATTTTTATGTGCTTTAGCCAGAAGGGACATAAACCAGAGAGGTTTCAAACTGTGACACAGGATAGAGGTGTATTAAATGTAAATCTTTCCCCCTCCATTTTGCGAGGCTCTATTGTGCTGTCATGTTGCTGCGACTTTATGGACTTTTGGAACACGAGACCCCAGCCTCTTTTTTTGGGGGGGTAATCAATTAAACGAGGAAGTTCGCTGAGCCTTACAACTCGATTATTAGCCTGTCCTTTTGAAGTTTTATTTTAGGGGGCTGGGGAGGGGGGTGACAAGGAATCAGGCCTTAAATCAGTGAGGCCGATTCAACGGTGTTGAAGCGTTTGCAGCCTGTGGCCTTATTGGAAGGGTTTGTCAGGATGTGGCGCTGGGCGAAGACCAGATTTAGACTTTCATGGTTAATGAGGTTTCTGCGGTGGCAGTTACGGTCAATGGCATGAGTCAGAGAGAGGGCAAGGACTAGGCACCTGCTGCTTTGGCTGCTGAAATAAAACCTTTGCTGAGCTTCATATTTTTAATTCATATTTTTTAAGGCCTAGTTTTTTAACTTTTTTGGCTTCTAGTTAATCTCTGACTAATTTCATGAAATTAAGTTTCCATAAATGGCTGGATTGGTGGAGCCACACCAGAAGTCACATATGTTATTCCTAGTTTATTATACTATGTATAGTACTTGTATTTTTGCATCTGTTCTTTTGTGCTAGTTATGATTAAGTTACTTTTTTCTTATTTAATATGGGGACAGAGGCTACAAATTACTTCTAATAGATGTGACATTCACTGCATCAAAAACAAACCATTAAGTGAATATGAAAAAAAAACACAACTGTGACATGAGAGCGAACTGGTCTTGTTTTCTAAAGATACAAAGGAAGGATGTATATTGAAAACAAACAAAATCTGCAACAATGGGTATGAATTTAAAAACTTACCTTTTTTGATCCTGCAAAGCCCTCAGACTCCAAAAAGAAATAAGCAAAGGGCATCAGGACAAAGAGACAAAGGTTGGAGAACAGCGACACAAGGTTCCAAAGCCCTGCAAAAAAAACAAATGTAAGATTAAATACATATATTGATATATACAACTTGTATATAATAAAGAAATACTGAGTTTCCGTTTTAATTTGACATAATTCATATCTTTTATATCTTGTTAGGAGCAAGTGTCTTTCTAGCAAGTCCTTAACGCTAATGCCCCCTGGTGGAGGATGCAGCACAGAACACCCCAATTTGAAACGGTATATGAGCTCATAGTCATAAGGTACAAAGGTACAAGGTATAAAGTTAAAACCATTATTTTATACACTGGTGATTTTATGGTTTACTTCATTTTTCTTTGTTTGTTATGTTTTTTTCTTAAACGTTATGTAAAGATACATAGCAAGGCAAACTGTTTAAAGTAAATCATAAAGTAATTATTCCAGAATCTATTCATATATAATTTTAATTAGCACCTAAGTAGTAGTAGTTAGGTTAAATAGGTAAGTTTGTTTAATAAGCCCATTTAAACAATGTAACAAAAAATGTTGTGGTATGGAACTGTGTTTAATGTAGTTTCCATAGTTACTAAAACATTGTACATGTATTAGGAGCAACATAAATTGTTAATGTTAAAATAATTACATGGTGTGACAAAAACAGAAAATCAAGCATTTATATAGATTTTAAAACTAACAACTCATGAAACATGACACATAATCTACCAACCATGAATGAGGGAGCCATTGAGCCACTGAATGTAATAGTTTTTGGGGAAGGATAGGAGGATCTCATTACTAATGATTGAGAAAGGCAGTAGGAAGACGGCACCACCGGACACTGCCAGGGTGAAGGTACACAAGTACAATCTGTAAATAAAACCAAAGGCAAACAGGATCAGAACATACGTAGGTGCAAGTGCCAACACATACAAAATCACAAGGTAATAACTTTACCAGCAAGTAGATGGTTACTGGAAATAATGTTTCTAGTTTTATAATATAAAAGACACTTGATTATTAAGAAAAAGGAAGAATTTACTATTTTAATTATTATCCCTCATCTCACTTTATCCACTCCTTTCAGAGACAGTAGGTCTATAGAGATAGATAGATAGATCTATAGATAGTTAGTGTCCATCTGCTTAGTGGTCTCAGTGGGACAGTAAAAACGTCTCCACTTGACCATGTCGCTAAAGAATCCTATAATCTAAAACCCTTTTTGTTGGACCCTTGAGCATCCTTTTCTCTGCTAAACAAAAGAAGGTAAAATGTGACTACAACATGCATCTTTAAATGTGTCAGTCACTCCAAAATGAGGCGTGATGCTTGCAACAAATATAATAGCTCAAGTGGCACATGTATGAAATTAGTGGCTGTCAGTGAGTTAGTGCAAAATGTTGTCAGTTTATGGAACTACTTACTGCAAATAATGATTATTTTCATTATAACGGATCTGGTTGTTGTTTTCCTAAATGTGTGGTGGATAAAATGAATCACAAAATTGATGCAATAAAGGGAAAGAGCGAAAGTGAAGAAAAACTGTTCCTGTGTTCAGTCTAAGTGCCATAGTCAAGTCTACAGCTACAGTAGCAGTAACTATTTTTTATTTCTTTCAGCTCATCACAAGAAAATTGCCACAGCAGATCTTTGTCATAGATCATGGTCAGTAATCAGATTAGAGTGCACTTAAGTAACAGTAGTTTTTTTTTTTTTGGCTTCTTGGGGGGTTGCAACCACTGGACCAACTACTAACTGAAACAAGCCTTTTGAATCTCAAGGCAAGAGAGAAAGTTGCATAAAGATGCATTAGACATATATTTGCCTTTAAACATCATAAAATTGTTTCAAAGGAGCTACAAAATAAAATATAAAAGCCGAATCAAGCATAAATACTGACAAGTCTTACAACAGGACTTGCCCAATGTGGTAATTACATAGTTTTACAAAGACTTCACTGAAATCAGTTTCACTCACGATATTCTGTTGACAACAGCATCTTCATCCTCATGGTCATCTACAAGGTGAGACACTGAGCAAGTTAACATGCTGCTTATGTTACTACATCACAAAAACTAGTTAATTATCCCAGACTTTCACACTAACACTGGATGAGACCAACATGCATTATTGCAGGTATTAGTCCAACTGTTGAAGCAGGGAGGGGGTTGTTTTCCCAATGCATTCATAATAAATTGCCAGTTATGTCAGTTATTATGTGACCTTAGAATCTTTTATTGAATAAAACATAATTAAAGGTATTCTCCAAAAAAACATTACTAGCAGTATATGAAAATGTCACTTCAAGTTCAGATCAGGCTAAACTGAAGGTAAAGAGACAAGAGCCGCCTAGTTCAGTGCTGTTCAAAAGCTCCAGAAGGAATTTCTGGTACAAAGTGGTCTACTTTCAAAATGAGACGAGAAAAGCCTGGATAACCTGGACATACTATATTTGTTTGGGAAAATGGGAGAGTGTATGTCATTTTTGTAGGAAATTTCTTGAAAAGATGACAATGTAGTAGAATAGAGTGTTTGTGATAGTCATAGTCATTTTACACAAAAGCAGATCTCAATAAGGAGATTGCTCTACAGACATAGTTGTGGTCTGTTACGCCAACACATAAAACCTTCTTGGCTCTGACGTTTCAGTTTGAGCACAATGAAGGACTCTGTTTGAAAGCAAACGCAGCCTATACAGAGAGGTGCCAACCTTTTACAATGTCCTGAATACTAGAGTTATAGGTTACAGCCTCACTAAGACACAAGCAGATTTGTGTTCACAGCAAGAGATCGTATTCAAACACTTACCACTTTTTCTCTTGTATCGAGTTATGATGCAGTAGGACACAATGTAGAGGACTGCAAACAGGAGGAAGCAAATCTGAAAGGTCAATAGAACAATTTAGTCAATGCTAGGCCATGTACCTGCTAATAAATCTGCACATTAGCCTCAACTGCTAGCATTGCAAACAGCAGACTCCAAATCTATACACATTAAAATACTACAGACTACAGGACTGTCTGTGCATTAATAAACAACTTACAAATAAATATAAATATATAAATATAAATATAAATCTTTTATACATATTCATCCATACCATCTGTAACATGATTCTGTAAAAATAAAAATATTCATAAATGACAAACTACTATATCTATTGTCATTTAGCGGTTGTTTTTACAAAGGTAAACAGGATCACAATGACCCTTTTCCAGTTTCTAGAAATGATACAAGGAAAGTTGTGAAAAGCCTTAACTATTATAAACAATTTATTAGGTAACTGCTGCCTCATAACAAACTGGATGGTCTATCAGAAAGATCACATTCCACATTCCCACCTTCTACTGTGACAGTGACTAGTGCATAACTAATGTTAGAAGCACCCACTTCAGCAGTTTGCACCCTGTCAACATTGCACAACTCATCATGGCCGAGCTTGGATTATGAAATGACTCAGACAGTCCCTAGGCTCTTTGCACACATTTCAAATGTCAAATCTTCTCAATCAGTCTAAAATGACAAAGTGTTTTTCTCTGCTAATTTGGACGTCTGCTTCCAAATAGAGCTGGTTTATTGACAAGCTACAAACAAGTTTAACACAATCAGCTGCACAGAGCTGATAAGTTTGCACAGACACAACAGCCTGAGCGATAACGGCAGGTTTCAAGTAAAACAGTCAATGCAACTGCCGCTAAACTAGATAATACTCAGCTTTCAGCGAAATGCATAGTTGTCCACTGAATAACAAAAGGGGAAAATATTAAACAA
Organism: Betta splendens; assembly: GCF_900634795.4. NCBI lineage: Eukaryota > Metazoa > Chordata > Actinopteri > Anabantiformes > Osphronemidae > Betta > Betta splendens. The sequence goes on from NC_040884.2 coordinate 19,068,333, forward strand.
GACTGACTTCTTCTAAGCATTTTTTGGGCAACGCTAACTAATTTAGTCACAACATTCCACACCTATGACACAGGAATTCCTTCTGGAGGTGTGGGACATTTTAAAAGCATCTCTTTATGTATGTGCAAACAAATAGATGATAGATTGGAAGGTGATTTAATAACGGAACCTTGGATCGTGTATTTTATTATCTCAGAATAAAAATAATAATAAAGCCGTAGTCCTTGGGTAGGTTGTGACTCTATATACAGTTTGCTTAATATTGCATATTTCTTTCTGCCTACAGAAATATGTGAGCGCACAATAGTGATGTTGGCCTTTAATTGGAGGTGTTAATGAAATTTCAAGTACTGACCAAACTGTGTGCACACTAGTAACACATCACCCTGCTTCACTTATTAATGACAACCTGATTCTCTGTGTTCTGTGCAAACATAGGAGTGGCATTTACTTAACTCCCCAAAGATGTGTTAACTGATACAGAAATGATAACGCGTGATGAAGAGGGTTTTAGGTGACACTTTGACGACACAGGATCCTAAAAGTCAGGCGTAGAAAGACCTTTAGGACAAGATGTATTAGCTGAAGAAGAAAGGCTGAGTCTGCTTGCTGGTGAGACACTTGATAGTTTCCATATTTCATTTCTGTCAGTAGTTATCAAGATGTCCCACTCCAGATTCAGAGTCTCCTTGTGAATTGTCCACTTTATCTTTTATAATACTCTTTATGATGCTCTTAAAAACTGGAAAACCGCAGTTATCACTGTAGTAATTACATTAGTTACTTTAGTAACTCTAGTTATATATTACGTGACAATAACTAATTAAGACTAATTTGGTTATGCAGCAAACTTTGTTGAAAATATAAAATAACATGAACGTTAGAGATGATAAATATACTAATATTAATATTATACAAAGCTGGATGCAAACTGGACAGTATATCTATACATATCGTAATGAGACGGAACTATTTAATTTTAAGACTTTAAAATATCCCAACATTAATTTATCTTAGCTAGAACTGATAATTTATTGGGAAAGCATTATTTTATAGAAATTAGCTAACCTAACGTTGATGTATGCTGATGTTAATAATCCGACTCACTCATGCTTTCAATATTCTAAAACTATTCGGCCAATTACCTACTTAAAAAGTGAATAGCACAACATAAACATAGCATAAACCCTAGCATAAACTCAATAGATTGGCGTTATAGCGACTTAAACTGACAGTTGATGCTAAAGCTAACGTTAGCCACAGTGCAGCAAAGGACCTTGTTAGCAGCTAGCCTCGACCAACGGCTCACTTACGATGTACTCTCGGACTTGGCTGTGGAAATTCTGCTCTCTGATAGTCACATCGTCTTCTTCCATTCTTCATATTGCAAATACAGTAAAGGCTACAGACTCGCTACATGCTAGCTCGTACGACTGACAACAACTCAGACGCCTTCCCCATCCCTCTAAAAACAGCCCTGACTGGTTGCAAGACAGTTTACACCGAAGGAACCCCGCTCAGTGCCAAAAAAAGAAAAAAACGCCCCCAAATAATATACGTCATCATTATGCGTCAAGTCCTCGGCGTGACCCGGATAGTAATGGTCACATGTTTGTGGGTCACAACAATGTTGTCCTCCACGGAGCTACATGTGCGGTTAAGGTATTTTTGTGTTGAAAGTAGAAACCGAGTGGTTTAATCCTGGAATGTGCAGTTAGTTTGTACATTTAAACACTCCTTGCTTATATTGTTTTAAAAATAGAAAAGGAAGCAGTAAAACGTAACGTATCAAGCTAACATTATAGTTTAGTAAACATGAAGGGGGGATTGAAGCAGAACAGAAAAAAGAAGAAAAGAAACGCAACCTTGCAGAGGTACATAGTGACAGTGGACAAATTTGTTAGAAGCAAAACTGCCGAAAATGCAGATAATGATGACCGGTTGAACTATGTGCAAAAGAAAAGCAGAAAGGAGCTGCGCAAAGAGAAGAGAAAACTGAAGAAAGCCAACATGAAAATGTATTATGAATGTAAAAAGACCAACGTCTTGCCGCTCGATGACAGCAAAGACTCTAAGACAACAACTGATGAACAGCAGACGAAGAAGACCATAGAGAAAGCAAAGAAATTGGCAAAAACACAGTCAAAGAAGTCAAGTACAAGTGCAGCTGCCGCGGAAACATCCAGCGACTCTAAAACATCTTCCAAAAAAGGCAAGAAAATTAATAAGCTTCAGGAATCAAGAAAAATGGCCCTTATGGAAGCAAATGAAGAAGAGGACAGAGAAATAAAGAAGCTAGAGCGGCGCCTGGGATTAAACAGGAGGAAAAACAAGACAAGTATCCCACAGTCTTTTGTGGCTGATGGGCTTGATTACATTCTTGGAGCACTTAACTCTGGCTCAATTGGTGCAGGGGTGTGGTATGATGAGGATGATGATGATGATGAAGATAATGTTAACGACATGGATACAGCTGGAGAGAGCTTCAAAAAGCCTGATGAGGGTGAGGTACCAGAAGATGATGCAAGTGAACACAGCGAGGAAGACATGGGCTCATTTGATGAGGATGATGAAGTGGTTAATGAGGAGGATGAGGAAATGGAGCAGGAGGTGAATAATAGTGATGCTTCAGAGGTGAATGATAGTGATGCTTCAGAGGTGAATGATAGTGAGGCCTCAGAGTCACACAATGAAAATGGGGAAGAAGCAGAAGCTGACATTGAACATGAGACATCAAACAGCAAGTCAGAATGTGTGAGTTTACAAACTTTAAAATTAAGGTTTCATTCAAGTCATGTCCATAAAACCTGTGTGCTGTATAATACATGTGTAATAATTTCCATTGCCTAGGTCCCTTCTACAACTGGTAAATATGTGCCACCTCACTTGCGTGGATCTGGGGATGATAAACGTAAAGCTGAGCTTCAAAAACTGAAGAGGATTGTGAAAGGCCTGGTGAATAGGTACTGGTTCTAGTGACTTTGAGAAATTTCCATCATTAATAAATGATCTGCTTAACAAATAAAATATGCCAAGCTACCACCATCTGTACCATAACTAAAATTAGAGCCAGGAGTATAAAATAACTGCTGTTTCTCTCATTAGTGCTTCCGTAGGTCTTTCACAGATGTCGATGTAACTATTAAGTTGACTTTCAGCTTTTATTATCAACTTTCACAGACTGAGTGAGCCCAACATGGCCTCGATAAGCAGTCAGCTAGCAGGGCTGTATGTGAGCTGGAGCAGGAAGGACATGAATGATACCCTGACAGAGGTACTGCTAGCAGCCTGTGTCACCCCAACCCTGATGCCTGATCGACTGCTGATGGAGCACATCTTGCTTGTCAGCATCCTCCATTATTCCATCGGATTGGAGGTAAAGTCAAACCAAATCATAAACAAAATGTCCAGGTTGTTTCTACCTTCCTCGGTGAGAGTTATATGTTTTGTTTGTCATTTTCCAGGTCGGAGCCCATTTTCTTGAAACAGTTGTACGTAATTTTGACAAGTTGTATAAGAACCAAAATGAAGGCAAAGAGTGCGACAACCTGCTCGCTATAATTGCTCACCTGTATAACTTCCAGGTTGTGCATTCTGTCCTCATCTTTGACATCCTAAAACTTTTAGTGAAGGCATTTACAGAGAGGGACATTGAATTAGTTTTGTTTGTGCTGAGAAATGTGGGTTTTGCTCTGAGGAAAGACGATGCTCTAGCTCTGAAGGAGCTCATCTCTGAAGCCCAGCGCAAAGCCAGTGACTTGGGATCAAAGTTTCAGGATCAAACCAGGGTAAGGCAAAATAATTCCTTTTTGATTTAAATGTTTTTTTATTCCAATAATGTTTTGTGTATTCATTTTTCATTTAACTGATTTAGTATTGTGTACAACATTTTATAATGTCATTTTTCTTTTTATTTTAAAATTTGGAACTTCACTAGAAAATGTAATCTTGGGTCAAAATGTGCTCAGGTGCGTTTTATGTTGGAGACTATGCTGGCTTTAAAAAATAATGATATGCGGAAGATCCCAGGATACAATCCAGAGCCAGTGGAGAAACTAAGGAAGTTGCAGAGGACTCTGGTACGTGAATTTTACAGAATGGTCACAGTTTTACAGTGTTAATCAAATCATTCTCTTCCCGGCTGATCTATTTTTAGTGTAGTCTCCGTTTCTACCACTAGATGGCCCCAGAGTACCAACTTGGTTAAGAGCATGACTCTTAGCATTTGTCAGCTGTATGGTTCCAGGCCAGTGTTCTTTTGAGTGATGCCTGGTTGAATATGTTGTTCAGGTCCACAACAGCGCAGGAAGCAGCGATGTGAAACTGAGGGTCTCTCTGGACAATCTCTTGGCTGCAGAACAAGTCGGCCGCTGGTGGATCGTCGGCTCCTCGTGGAGCGGCGCACCCATGATCAGCGAGCAAGGACCTGCAACTACAAAACAGAGTACTGCAGGACAGGTAGAGTACGGATCCAAGGAGCCATGGTTAAAAAGCCATGGTTAAAGTCGTGCACACATGACATTTTCACATTGGGAAAGCGTGGTATTATTATTATTATTGTTGTTGTTGTTAATATTATTGTTATTATTTTTTCAGTTCAGTGACAAGGTTTTAGAGCTTGCCAGAAAACAGAGGATGAACACTGAAGTGCGAAGGAACATCTTCTGTGTGATTATGACCAGTGAAGATTACCTGGATGCATTTGAGAAACTGTTAAGGTTTGTTGTGGCTTACTGCACACACGAAAGAACATTTTAAAAATAATTTAAATGATGTATTTATACACATTATGATTCGATAATTTTATTTGCTCTCTGTGAAGGATGGGCCTGAAGGACAAGCAGGAGAGAGAGATCGTTCATGTCGTGATGGACTGCTGTCTGCAGGAGAAAACCTTTAATGCCTTTTATGCTGTACTGGGCGAGAAGTTCTGCTCCCATGACCGACGATTTCAGGTCCTTCAGTTTCACTTTAACATTTTTTTATCATAAATGGAACTTCTGAAATATGTGTGATAGTGGGTCCTTTAATCTCCTTTTCCATTCTGCACATGCTCTATATTTGAATTATCGTGTGTGTGTGTGTGTGTGTGTGTGTGTGTGTGTGTGTGTGTGTGTGTGTGTGTGTGTGTGTGTGTGTGTGTGTGTGTGTGTGTGTGTGTGTGTGTGTGTGTGTGTGTGACCACCCAGTCTCTTAAACTATGTGTGACCTGTGCGTGTGGCCTTAATTTCACCTCTTCTGTGTGGGAGCCTCTCACACCTCTCTCTCCTCTGATATTATTTGACTCAAACTGTGACTACAAACAATGGAGGCGAGACCACACTTCCTACTTTGCTGCTATGTAGACCACAAGTCCATATCAGAAACTGATGACCATTGTCCCCATCAAAGGGTTTGAATGAGGGCTGGTGGGAATGTTTGCTTTTCGCATGTAAACTGGATGTGGAGGAGAGGATTACCTGTGTGGAGTGGAAGGTTCCTGTTCTTTATAGTATCTGCTGCTGTTTTGCTATTTTGGTGTGAGTCAGTGCTGTGATACAAGCTTTTAATCAATATCTTATATTCTCCTAGATGACATTCCAGTTCACTCTATGGGACAAGTTCAGGGAGCTGTCCAATCTAACCAGTACCACCTTCAACAACCTAGTCCTGCTAGTTACACACTTCCTTCAGAGGAAGTGCCTTCCACTCTCCATCCTCAAAGTAGGTGGTCTGGTGTAGAGATTTCATCTTACTTCTATATATTTATTGCTATGAATCAAAATTGTGTCTGATACTGTAAGGCTGTTGAGGTTATTTATGGTTGTTTATGTTTATAGGCAATCGAGTTTGGGGAACTCGATAAGCCCACAGTGCGCTTCTTGCGTCAGCTGCTGACTAAAATTCTTATGGAGACTGAGCTTGAGGACCTCTCCAACATCTTTGGAAGGTGAGGTTCATGGTTTCTTTTGGCTACTTATACATGTCAGCTGAAATGCAAAAAAGGAAAATGAAGCTAGTATTGAATAGTTTGTTGTTTTTTTTATTAAGTCTGTGGTTCAAGTAACCACAATTTAGCTTTTGAGGAGCGTGAAGCTTCATGTCAGTCAGTTCAACAGTAACTGTTGAGCAACGTTAACTTCGTTAGCTTGGCAGTATGTGAACGTCTGGAAATCAATGCCCCACATTGTTTTCGTTCACCAGGATTTCAGGAATTCCCAAGCTAGGAATGCTGCGGGAGGGCTTGAAGCTTTTCATCAGCCACTTTCTGCTGAAGAATGCTCCGTCGCAGAGACCAGCTGAGCAAGCAGCGATGCTTTCAGAGCGCGCTCAGGTCGCAACCAAAGCCATGGAGGCCAAAGAGGCCAAGCTCAAACTGTAAAAGTCACACAGCCAGCGTACTTTCAAACAAAACCATGGAACAGTGGACGACTTGTTAGGGTTGAGTGTGACTCTATATAAACCAAACCTAGTTTTGTTGATTTGTTCATAAAGATTCTACTGAACATACCGATAATATAGTACTGTGTACTATAAAAATGAGACAAACTGGTTTGATTTGCAAAATAACAATAATAAATGTTTCAGTTCAAACACATTCATTTTGATGTTGCTGTGTATTGGTTAATAAAACTAATAAAATGTCAACATTATTTAGTCCTTTCCAGACTGAAGTAATACAGATTCTCTGCCGTGCAAACTGTTTATACCAGTTTATTAAACATCCCTCAAAATTCAGCAAATGACATTTTCCGAAAACTTAAAAAGGACATAAAAGTAGAAGCTTTCATTTTGCAGATGCTTTCATTGTGTTTTTGCTAAGACAGTTCTATCTCTTGCACAAAATGAAGTCTTTTTCAGGCCTAAACTTAACTGGTTAGTGAATATTTGTCAATTTTATCTTTTTGATATTTCCACTTTTCAGCTGCAGAGGTTCTGTGTTTATGCAGCCTGATAAAATGAACCAGGGCCTTGAATGTAACTTATTCTATCTGCTCCTTGACACCAGTATCTGCCTGCATGGTTAACATAGCAGAGTCACTCTGTTACATTTGATACTTGCTCCCATTAATTACTGTATCAGTCTATAGCTGGAGGCCTGGCCTGAGGTCAGGAATGAGCCACCAAGGTCAACCAGAGGAAACGTTCTCAGTCGACAACCCACACAACAGCTTTACACTGAAGAGTTGTGTTGTAACATTAAAAGTTCTGGGTTTTGATCACATCTCAACGACCACTTCATCTTAACGAAGACACACAAAAAGAGGGATTACATTTAGTGAGAAACAATTCAACAGTGTGCCTGTTAAAAGGTGCAGATGATGGATCAACAAACTGGGAGCTGCCATCAGCTTTACCTGGTGAAACCTGGTTGGGCTTGACCCCAAGCTGAACTTTGATTTAGTCGGCTGCAGCTAAAGCAAACGGAGAAGATAACCGGCCTAGTCATTTAAACACCTGTAGGTTAACTGAGGACTGGGGGAACAGTGATAAGTAGGAACATTCTGAGGGCTGTTTTCTGGAATGTGAATTTGAAAGTCTGACTCATTCAAATGAAGCTCAGACATATTGGTAGCTGAGTCAGAACATAGAATAGGAAGGAAGAATTGCCTTTGGTCCAATGCTTTTTTTTTAAGCTATGAGGGCAGCTGCTAGATAATAAGTTAGTTATTGTTATTATTGTGTTCTTTTGTAAGATGAATCAACGATCATCCCTGTGGAGTGAAACCCATTTAATATCTAATAACATTTAAAATATTTACCAAATTCTGAGGCTTCATGCCTTTAAAATGCTTTCAGCCCTGAAATGATGGTTGAGCGTATTTATTAATACGGCTCCATTGCTAGTGTGGTGCGAAATGTTTCCTCCGTCCGCCCGCCTGCTCGCTGTTTGCTCTCACTGCACGTTTGCACGGATCCGACAGCGCTATTAACAGTAATTCCCATGACCCGACCTGTCAGAGCAAGGAGGAAAACACACGCTTGTGTCTGCGTCCCGGCTGAAATACTGCGCGCAAATCACAAAGCAGGAGACAAGATTGTTTTTTTTTAAAAAAAAGCGCAAAACTTGCGTCAAAATATCAACCGAGATTTATACAAAAACATTTTATTTCACATTTTTTTGCACCAAGAGAGACGCTAAACAATAATTTAGCATGCACCGGTATGACCATTCTTATAAATACACTATAGAAAAATAAACATAAGGTTTTCTTCAACATGATATTACACATTACGGAAGTTTAACAGCACTAAGAACAGAACGACAACTGACAGCAGACTATTGACTGTGCGGGCTTTGGGTTATTATTGGATGTGTTGCCGATGAATTAATTATCACAGCAGAGAGAGATTGCGGAGTCCTGAGACAGTTTGAAGCGTTTTGCATATAAACCATGCAACATGTCAGTTTACCTATAGCCGTGTGAGTGATTCTCCCGTTTTACTGCTTGTTTGTGAGAGATGAGGCTCGTTTATTCTTGACCCCAGTTCAATCTTATTTTATCTTTCTGAAGAAATAAAACAAATGCCAATATTCCATGGACGTGATTAGAGGTGGAATTACATGCAACTGCATTTTCTATCGCAAATCCCCCATAGTCTGTATAAATGGAGATCGCCAGCTTTAAGGCTGCGGGCTTATGTCACTAGTGTGATTCCTCTCGTCGTCTGAGGAGCAGTCTGACGAGTTGTACAGGAAATTGTCGCCGTCTTCGTCGTCACTGTCCCTGAAGTCTCGTATTCTGCCGTTTTTTGAGCCTGTCTTGCCGTGATAGTCCGACTGCTCGAGTCCGTCAGATTTCTCCTGGCCGCTCTTGGTGCCTTTCTGCTTCTCGGCCTCCTGCGCGGCCTGCTCTTTGGCCTTTTTGCTTCTCTTCCACTTCATGCGTCTGTTTTGGAACCAGATTTTGACCTGGAAAAAGAACACGTTATTTAAACATACGCTATATCGGCCCACTAACAAAACGCTCAAACCCCTTTTTAATTGTTTCTTTCATCCTCATCATTTAATGTCGTGTATCTTTAATGTACTTTCAATTTAATACATGCAATGACCCCAGAATAGCTAAAAATAAAAAAAAGTACATGAGACAAAGAAGACAGTTTAAAGGTCACCTGTATTGACCATATGGAGCCCTGAAATAATTGTTTTATCTATTTTTTTAATTACCCCAAATATGTTGTAATTGTAAATACAAGAGAAATTAGATTTCAGTGTAATTCTTCATATAAAATGGGCAATAACTTATCAACTTTAACACCAGCAAAATGTCTAGATGTGATTTACCTGAGTTTCTGTGAGCATGAGGGACGTGGCCACTTCAAAGCGCTTTGGTCGGGACAAGTACTTGTTCAGCTTGAACTGGTGCTCCAGCTCCAGCAGCTGCTGACTCGTGAATGCGGTCCTTGGTCTTCTGCACTTGCCAAGTAGGTTGGACTGAGCCTGAGCTGCATGAAGAAAACAGGGTGAATGCGATGCACCTTGAAATGTGACTTTTCAGTAGGTTATTCGCGTGAAGTGATCAGGGTTTAAAACAGCAGCGAGGTTATGACCAGAGCAAAGGGACCAGACCCTCCGACCCCTGTAACAAATCGTAGGGTACCAACATCTAATTTCCCATATGTCCGTTCTTTCTCTTTAAATAAAATCGTCCGCGTATGAATATGTCTAGAGCGAAGCTATTTGCCACTTCGTTTTGAACAAATCTGTTAAAACGAGCAGAGACAAAAAGCCAGTATCTGCTGAGCAAATAGCATGTCGGCTGTGGGTTTCACGCTCCTCCGCCACTTTCCCACTGTCCATTATCTGTCCATTTTAGTTCCTGTCAGAGAAACCATCACACTGTGACAGCCTGTTCATTCAGAAAGTCATAATGTGTGAAGGAAGACGCGCAAAAGACAGCTCCATTTTAAGTAAGTAACATATTATGTCTGCGTCTGTCTGGGTCTTAAAGCAGCATCATATAGGCCCACATTCAATTTTGACTTCTTTACTATTACAATTTTAAAAACAATCATGACAGCCTTTTGGTTGGTATCATGCCACAGCCTTGATCATCCTGCGTCTGCAGCCATGTTATGGATGTTATAAACAAGCATATTTTGTTAAGAAATAGCTACTTACAGTTAAAGTCAGACATTTTGGGCAGCATCATTCCAGCGGTGGAGACCCGGAGCCAGTGGTCCAACTGGAATGTGCTGGCTGTCAGTTTGATGGGATCACTGGTGTGCTGGTGATGGGAGCCGTGGGGATAAGAGTAGGACAGAGCAGGGAGTTGGCCCGTGAGTGCAGCGGCGGAGTAGGTGTACATGGGATGGCCGTAAAGAGCCTGTGCGGGGATCCCTGCGGTGCTCTGCGGGTGTAATCCAACCATGCTGTGGGGGCTGTTGAGGAAGCCCGGTTTCGGAATCAAGCCGCAGGTGGAAATTCTCGGCGGAGACGGCGTCTCGGTGCGTAAAGACTCGGCGCCGGCGTTCAAGTCCGGGGCGCCTACATTTCCAGAGGACGGGATGGAGGAGGAGGAGGACAGCGAAGTCACAAGCGCAAGCGGAGACGTCTGCACCTTGGGCGTATCGACTGCTAAAAGCGCGTCAATGCGAAAGTTTTTGGATTTCTCCATTGGACCCTCGGTTCGTGTCCTTTTCGCCTCTGCAGCTGTTGATGGGGAAAAGAGGCAGTGCCGCGTCTCCACCTCTCAAAAGTAATGTTTTGGTCTGGAGTGTGAGAGAGGAGCTCAGTGTGACACTTAATCCCTGTCCGATGGAGGCGATTGGTGCAGCCGTCTGACTGGGGGTTGTCCCAAGCTCTGCATCTGACCCAACAACGCCTCTCTGCTCTAATCACTGCGAAGCACAATGTTGGCTGCGTTATTGCTTTCATAAAATATTGCTATTACAGGAAAATGACATTTGAAAAAGTTTCTGGCCGGCTGCAGCTGAATTTCCTTTCCTATGAATACAATGTGGCTTTCATTGACGGGTTTTATTGAGTGAGACTATCCTCCATGAATTTGTGCAGTTTGGGCTTTGGCTGCGAACATTTACAAATACAGAAAAATATGCATTTTATTATTAAAACAATATTGTGTCACATTATTATTCGAAAGATTATTCTTTTTTTTTTTGCTATGAAAGAAGTCAGTCAGTCAGTCAGAAATATGTCAATGATACATAGACATTACCCGAAAAAAAATCATGTTTTGAAAAAATGAATCTGCGTAAAAGTACGCTTTCTGTCCTAACATGCAACTGTAGGGTGTCTGGTCCATCTTTACTCATTATAAACTATTTAGAGAAGTTAATTCAGAGCAACACGGGCTATACGGTGTAAAAATGATAGGATGGACAGAATGGAGCATCTTGAGCCAAAGTATCTTGACGGGCCAATAGGGAAATTTACGTAAAAGCCGTCCTTCTGTCGCGCCGCAGGCCTGAAGGTGACAGACGCGTTCAGGGTTACACCCACATATAACCCAATGTTATCAGCAAAGCTGTGGAAAAGCCAGCTGCAGACTACAACTGTGCTTTTCTTACGAAGTCAAAGACATCTTTTGGATAGACTTTCAAAAAACGCTTTCAATATACGTCACATTTGGGCACCGTGCGCGAGCGAGAAAAATTGTAAAGTGTGATGAGGAGAAAGAGGCCCGTGGCTTCGGGTGACTTCTCGTCTAATAAGCCACTTAAAGTTAATGGAAGACGGGGTCAAAATGAGAATTATTGACACCCCGTTGCCCTTAACCTGTCTACCAATAAAGCTGATTAGTTTTTGTCAATTCATCAGCTAACCGCGCTCCTGGGACGTTTATTTGCTCGGGGGAAATCAACAAGTCACCGGGTAGTTTTAAAGTAAAGGATCGCCATTTAATTGTGGCCCTTGATGATCATGACCAATTACAGAATGATAACGGGAAGATTGATGTGGGGCGGCCAGTGAGCTTGCATGGAAACGTGGAAAAAAATAGAAAGGGAGAGAAATAGACGCAGCAAATCGGTTCAGTGTGAGGCTTTGCTTTTACACAGTCGTCGAGATATTAAATGTGAAGATTTATGTGCGTAATCATAAGAATTGATGCTTTAATATTTAAGATGTCCTCGGTGTTCTTCCAATGCATTTTAGATTTTATCCCCAGTTCGGAGACACTTCCGCCCAAAGGACACGAGCAGAACATCAAAACTGAAGCATTTTACATTTTCCCTCCGCATTTAAGCGCGTCCTAACGCCTTGGTTGCGATTATAACAGACGAACTCCGGATCGCCACACCCCCGAGCTGCACCTTGTCCTCACCGCGGGTTTAATTTCATTAAGGAGCCCGCATGAATATTTCTATTAAAGCAGCGGTGAAATATGGAGCCATTTAGTATTGGCCTTCACCGATCACCCAGATTTATCGCTCCTTTTCATCACATCTAGGGGGTTGAAAATTAATAAGGCTCACAAGATGGAACCGAACCCTAAAACCTCGGTCTTTCTTGAAAGCTGTTAATTTGTTCCGTAATTACTTTCACAATTAACTAAAATACAAATCAAAGTGACACATCGAAATAGTTTATTTATTAATTACATGTGATAAACATGTATTTTTATGAAAACGCAGTTTAAAAGGAACATGCCTCTTTTATTGTAATAAATTCCTTTTGGTAAACTGGTACAGATGACTGCTACCAGGAAATCTCTGTTTTAAAACGTTTGTGAATTGAAGCAGTTATGTTAGTGTGATTTGTCGAGAGTCACAGCGTTAAACTTACGTATGTCACTGTCTAGAGAAATTAGGAGAAAAGCTGAAAATTTAAATAAAAATCTCAGACGTGTTATCAACATACTTTGAATGGAGACTTTACCGCTTTCAACTCGCTGCCTAACGCAGACTATTATATATAGGCCCAGTCAGGTCTTATTGATAAAACCATTTGCCTGCTCATGCCTTTTAAGCTTTTATTCGTTCAGCAAATAAAAACCTCATTGATATAAGTCTTCTGTTTGTTGACAAAATACATAAAGACTGGCATTAAATAACTGCAGCTTATTTAAAAATAATATTATAATATGGCCTTTAGTTAAAAAAACTATCTAGTAGCTATCAGAGAAACACAAACACACACAAAAAAAAAACTATAGGCAACAAATACTCCATTCACTAATCTGATGGTATCATCATTTCAGTTGGAAAAGCTTATGCTAATAATGTAATACAAAAATTAGTACTTATTACTTGTTACTACTTATTACTTATTTCCAAGATCAAGGAATTAACACCTCAGATAGAACACTGTTCATCTGTGTTTGAAAGGTTTAGCATTACTGTGAATATGTTACCAGACTATTTTGTCAACTGTAAATATTTACTTAATTTGTTTAAGGTATTGATTTGATGCTTCTTTGACCAGAACATTGCTACAAAACAGATTTGCCTATACTAAATGTGATCTATGTCACTGTGGTTAGGAAGTGACATATAGATGCTGGATTTTATGTGAAAGAAAACTTTTAAAAGATTTTTATTGCTGAAGGAAGCAACTAACAACAAAAATCTGCCACATTTTTCTGTATCTGTATATCTGTAACAGACTGTGTTGTTCTCACACAGATCTAATCTTAACATGGGTTGTTGCAAGTGCTCCAAAGAACGCCACCAGAGATCCTTCGTACTGGTGGCTATCAGTCTGTACAATTCCTCCCCCCTCTGTAAGGGTTCATTGGCAGCTGTGTAGTATAGTACATACATATGTGTACTTGTATATGCATAGAAAGTAATCTGATGTGAATGTGTGTGTGTGTGTGTGTGTGTGTGTGTGTTATATGCGGGTATCAGCGTTGCTGTGAATATGTTACCAGACTATTTTGATAATACTTTTTGACTTCTTTAATTTCCCTTCTATTTGTGAAAGCAACCTTAAGTGGGCAAAGCATTTTACCTCAGGGATTAGTTAAGTTTTTTAAATCTTGAATTGAATCTTGAACATCATTGAGTCAGTAACAAGACTGAAACAGTAGACAGTGTTTTTTATGTCATTATTTATTGAGTGTAAAGTTTCTACTAAGATGCTACTAATTGCTATAGGTTTTCAACAAAACACCCATCTTTCTGAACAAAAAGACAACAATCAGGAAAACAATCTACATGCCGTATTATGAGCTCCCACAAGCACAATCTTTCTCACAAGATTCTGTTTCACTCAGCGTTCAGCACCAAATCTGACAACATTATCACAAAATATGACATTCCACTGTGTTCACCGAAGTCGTCCTGACAATTCCCTAAAAAGACTATTAGGGTTGAACCTTTTAGTTTGTTTTGAGTTTATTGTAATTAACTTGCTAGATAAAAAATATCCACTAGTCTGTTTAAAAAACTTACATTTGACTCAGGTAAAGATCAGTTAATTCAAAACTGTGGCATAATAAATATATTAAAACCGCAAACTGGACTAAAGTTCTAACGACCCACAGTTATCGAACTACCCACATATATAGAGGTTGGGCTGGTTTAAAATGTTATTGACGTGAATATCGTCCAATCAGCGAGCTGGACCCGCAGGAACCGGATACAGTTAATTTGGCTGAGCCGTGGCTGTGAGTTGTGTTGATTTCTAGAGAGGAGGAAAAGAAGACTTGACGGTTGGATTAACCTTAACTGCATTTTCAGTGTTATTGTGACTGTTTCACACGTACATTCAAAACTCAAAGGTAAACAGTTCATACGCCGCTGCGGAATGTTTCTCAAACGAGTGTCCTGCGATATGAGCGATGTCAAAAAAGACATGCGAATAGGAAGAAACCCCCCGTAAAGTTAGCCTCTGAGTGTTTAGCTGCTGCGCTAGCTAACCGCAGTGCTAACGTAAACAAACTACTTACTACTTACACGTGTTCATCAGTACTGCGGTAATAAATGATTTGTAATTCAGCGTCTCCTTTGTTGCTTGAAGTTAGATCATGTTAGTAGCGTATTTAACTGCCAGACAGCTGCTGAGTCATTAGCTAGCTAAGTTAACCGGCTAGCTAACTATTGTTGCATCCAAAGGGAAGCTGTCACCCACAGACTAGCTGAAGTTCACCTTCTGTCTGGTTCAGTCGTTGTCTAAATAAAAGCTCACGACTGTTTTATCAGAACATATGTCGCCGTACGGTATTGGTTGGGGAGTGTATAAGCCAGGGTTAAAGGTGTAGAAACTACAGCAAAGTAACGAGTCGGCGTGTTATTTAGTTTCGTTTGGACACAATCCCTCTACCATTCAATACACTTTGAGTTCATCTTGCTTTCGTTTTCTCTTTTAGAAGCTTGTGGCAACCGTGGAATCGGTCCATGGGAAGGATCTAACAATGTTCAGCTTTGAGGGAGATTTCAAGACAAGACCCAAGGTTTCACTTGGAGGAGCAAGTAAAAAGGCAAGTATCACTTTGGAGGATGGAGAGGAATGACGGTCCAGCGACAATATGTCTGCTGTTCCGGAGAATCATACCATACCAAGTTATCATACTCTACAAAGCCATGACGCAAGTCATTGTTTCAATAATTTTAATATTATTGTTCAGGAAGAGAAAGCATCTCTGCTGTACCGCACTCAGGAGGGAAGAAGGAAAAGAGAGGTGAATAAGTTTGTGCATTTCTTTATTGACAGGCTTTTGTTATTTTGGCCTTTATTAGCGTTGACATCGTTTTTTGTTTTTTAGGATGAAAGAAGACGTCTGAAGAATGCCATTATCATTCAGTCCTACATACGTGGTTACCAGGACTTGAAACTACAGGTGAGTCCGGGTCTATGTTGTCAAACTCAGAGGCAGTGTCCACAGCAGTGTGTGTAATTGATCTTTAAGGAAAGCATGTTGATAATAGATTGTGTCATTATGACTGGTTTTACCCACTGAGCCATTATAAATACATACTCTGGACTATTAGTCCAACCATAAATGTTGAATGTCTGTCTTGTAATATATGGCCTTGAAAACCTTTCTTCTAGTATTCCATCCAGAGGGCGAGGTTTGACCAGTGTGTCAGCCAAACACAGGCAGTAGGAGCTCAGCAAGTCTTGGATGGTCCCACTCTCTGTCTTTTATCAAGGCAACTCATATTTTTCTACAGACAGACTGTGGATGCACAGAGATTGGTGAGACTGCTCAGTCTCTTTGGTACTGTTGAATTACAAGTCTATTGTCTTGTCTTAATATCCTGTTGCTTTTTGTGTTTGTATTGTTTTTTATGTTTGTAAAGACATGGTTGTGCCAGAATCTGGTGAAACACAACAGTCACTTTGTGAAGCTGCTGGGCGGTCCACAGAAAGAGACCTGTATGTTTCAGATCAAGAGGATTTTAGGCTTTTGCTGCAGGTAGAGTCCTGCAGATAATTATTTCATATTTTTGCCAGTAGTTGCACAACAAGCTGGCAGTAAATTAAAAGGTATTTTCACTAACACCACTTGTGCATTTTCTCTCCTAGAATCCTGCAGAACTGCAAGGATGACAGTATAAATGTGACAGTTCCCATGCGGATGCTAGAAATCTTTTCATCAGAGAGAACCTATCTTCTTGTTATTCCAGATGCCAATTATGTAGCTTCGTTACTCGAGCAGATTTTGCACTATATGGTACAGAAAGGTATGTTCACAGTCGCTGGCCTATCATGTATTATAATGTTTATTACTGGCTTTTGTTGTTATCATACATAAAGAATTGTTTACATTGTTCACACATGTTTTGCTTTGAAAAATCAGCATTGTTTCACTTTGAATGCCATTTTCATTGTGTTTTTGTCCAGGATACTACAAGTCGCTGTATATTCTTGTGAATCACAGACTCCCTTCCAGTCTGGAGTACAGCGATGCTCCTTCTATCCCTCTGGCAAGCACACTGTTGGAACACATCCTCAAACCTCTGCACTTTACCTATTCCTCCTGCACAACAGGCGCAAGGTACAGCAGGAGAGTAAAACTGCTACAGTGTTTGATTAATTTGACCTAAAATGTGTTGTTATTTCATTTTGACACACCTACATTATTGACAAAAAAATCTACCCACCATAGGTCTATAAGTGTTTAGTCATGGCATCATTTCTATTTATTATATCTTTAGACCTCCCAGGTTGCTGTTCTGCAAATACAGAATATAAACTCTTGATTGTAGCAAATGAAAGATTGAATGCTTTAAATCATTCCTGCTCTAGTGAGACAAACTATAGAGGTTTTTGTCCTTTCTATTCAGTGGTAAGCTAGTAATTTCTTCAGAGACAACATTCATTGTCACTGAAGCATTGCAAGCAAGCAAGAATTGTCTCTTCATTTACAACAAGTCATAAAGGTTTCCATAGACTTGCTTACCCGAATCCTGAATATCAGGCTGTTTGCCTTCAGTTTGGGGCGCTCCTAATAACAAACAGCAAGACGACTTCTTTTCTTTTTTGAAGAAAAGCAAGGCGGGAGCGAGAGAAACTTGTGTACACACAGACTCTAACAGCTAATTATGTGTCTTGACTCGCCAGATGTGCGTAACTTAGCTACATGGAGAAACTCTGTTTGCATAGACAATATTGTTGCTCTCACAAAAAAAGAGGCATGATGTTAGTTCACCCCTTCCTCACTGCTTCAAACTAGATAATACTATAAACACATTCCACATTGTACAATAACGTTTCAGTTCTTTTATATCAGTATTTTAATCTGGGCTATTCACTTTTCTGATCTTTGCTTACCTGTCTTCTTTTAGGCAGTTTGTGTTTGCAGCCTTTACTGAGGAGTTCATCTCTGCACCATTTACTGAGCAGATATTTCACTTTTTTATCCCGGCACTGTCGGACCCCCATCTTGCATTCCCATTTGAGGCCTTTCTGAGCTCCCTTCAGGCCACCGTCGGCTCCTCCTCAGCAGCACAAAGTCAAGCACCATGGCTGTTTTACTTTGTCCTCTCTGCTGGGGAGAACTGCTTAAGTGAGTGACCACATACAGTTGTAAATTGATTGTGTTTTAATATAGGTGCAATTTCCAACAAAGGTTTTCTCTCAGCTACCCATCATTACCCAGCAAGTGTAAAAATCTATTCAAAGAGTTTGCAAAATTAATAAAGATTTGTGATGTGTGTTTGCAGGCTCGCTGTCAGAGAAGGGTCTTTTGCTGTACCTGCGGGCTCTGCAGTCATTGCTCCCACTGCTGCCTGTATCAGAGAGCAGCAGCAGGCCCGAAGCCAGCAGCGACTCAGAGGACGAGGATGAGGCTGGCATCCGTCCACCACCCATGCAGGTTTGATACAAATCCACAGACACACAGAGTGATGTTCACTCCTGATGAGATTTCTTGTGACTGCGCCTACACCATAAAACCATATCACCTTTGACATCATTAGCATTTGTACTTAGCATGAAACGTTTATCTATAAACCACCACTCTTTGTCCAGTTTTTAACTCGCATTCTTTTTGTCTTGTCGATCAGGATGACAGCCGGATCTCTGTGCAGCTGATCACAGAGGAGTGTGTTCACAAACTGGACACCAAGCAGCAGACAAATGCCCTCCTGAACCTGGTTTGGAGGGATTCAGCCAGCGAGGAAGTTTTCACTATGATGGCGTCCATCTGTCACACACTGATGGTGCAGCATCACCTGATGGTGCCAAAAGTCAGGTACAAATACACATGATGCAAAACACGATGGGACTTATTTATGGAGAAATTAAAATGCAACATTAACATTTTAGTCATTTAGTCATTTTGAGTTTGACACATTCATGAAAAATGTTTTTTCAACTTTCAGATGTCATATTGCAGTAAATTAAATGATAACATGAAAATACATTTTAAAGGCTTTTTAATTTTTATTTGATATCATAAAACTTACAGAACTTGTTGTGTGAGGCCTTGCATTTAAAAAGCTTGTTTACACACCTATCTGATTGAGAGGAATACTGTGTCTTTATGTGTTTCTGCACTGTAAGCAGTCATGTAAATAACGGTGAAGTGCAGCGGGCAGGCAGTTATCAGTGGTCCAGACCCACTAGCATTTACAACCGGCAGAGGAAGCAGGGATGTCAGGAAAGCTGTCACTACTGGATGAGGGCAATTACCCCTTTTCAGGTTGATTACATTAGGGCCAGGATGTCAGAGAGGGTGTAGGGGGTGAGGGGTGCATTGACTTACAGGAGGTGATGCCGATTGGGCTTCATGGATGATCACCTTGCTCTGGTTAATTATTAGTTAAACTAGTTTCTGCCAGTTCATTGCATGCATTAGTTGTGATTTTATAAAGAGTCTGACAATGTTTGCAGCTGTATTATACTGGGGATCTGTTTTTTAATACTGGTCCTAATGCTCCCCGAATCATATATGAAAAAAGAAATGAAAAAAAAAAACATTCTACCTCAATAACTGGATACTGTTTATATTACAGTATTTTTGCTTAGCTGCTTACAAACAGTTAACCTAAATTTAGAACCGTTTTAGTGTACAACTCCCCACTCCCCTTAATTTTTACAGCTTCCTCCTTCCCTACACTTTTACCATAAATCCTGCCCTTCGCCTTCCATCATTATTGGATATCTGTACAAAATAATTAGCTCACTGAGAAAGATTAATCACTGCAGAAGTGGACGGGATAGCTTTACAAGAGGCTAAGGGGAGCAAATTGCATCCCTGTCCTTGATTTACTGCTTCTACAGCAAAAACAGAGCGGCTGGCCAGTGGTCCAGCCAGGCCGGCACACTGCCTTTTTAATAAATATGTAAATTGTCCTTTTAAACGACATTCTTCCTTTTTTCAAAGGACAAGGTAAAGGTGAGTTGAATCTAATTGATTTTCTCATTGTTTTTAGTTCATTTTGTGTGGATGCTGTAAGTTCTCTTTATTTGTTAGGGTTGGATATTTAGATTGGTTCCACTTAGTGTAGCACTCTGTTGCTAACAGTTTGCTCAGATGAAAGCGAGCACAGATAAGCTCTTGGTGTGATTTTTGTATTGGCGTGACATAATAGTGTTTATCATGTTAACACAAGCAAAGCTGATCTGGATTTAGGTAAGAACTCATTCTTTATGGAATCAAATCATATGAGTTGTATTTTTTCGATGTAATGAAATGTGATTCATCCAACAGTTTTTTTTATTCTCCTGCATACACACAACCTTTTTGATCTGTTGACTTTGTTTATTAGTAGTTCATTTCTTGATTGAAATGGGGGCTTGGGTTCTCTCAGACCGTAAATCAGCACGTCAGCTGGCGTTTAGTGCTTTGTTTCCTATTTCAATCAAACACCCACATCACTTGTTATAAGCCCTCCTCTGTGCTTCTCTCCTGAGCCCTGTAGTACTGACAGATGGTGTGTGTGTGCCCAGCACAAACCATTTTTCAAGTCTTATGGGGGGTTGTCTGACATTCTGCTCCTTTAGTTTATTTCCATTTAGGGAGTTTGGAATGGGGTTTAGTTCACTGAATGTTTGAACGGGAATTTGAGCGCTGACATTGAGGTGACACTATTTTGTAGTATTCCTATTTTTGTCTCTTAGCTCTTTCTCTTTTCTGACCTTTACTGCCTCAGTGAATACACGGTGCATTCCTATTAAAGGCTAGCAGCCTTTGGTGCCATCACTCTTCAGTCAAGGGCCTATTATATGCAGGGGCGACTTTATTCAGCCTTTTAGCTTATTTACCACATTATTGTCACCTGTACTTACTCCCTGTGTGAAAAGTTGTGCCGTTCAGGAGGAAACACAAACACACATACACTCAAACAAAGAACAGCTTTACACCTTGGTGCCACAGTCCGTTAAATGTAGTGTGACTATAGGGAGGTATGTGGGCCCTCCTTAGTGTTATCATGTAATTTGCTGTGAGTGTGGAAGCATGCTGGTGCTGCAGGGTCACAGCAAGGACCAGGGCTCCCCTCCTCCCTCATCCACCATTGTCCTGCTCGCCTTGCCATTAAGTTAAATGGAGCTCCAGCAGGAAGCCAGAGGGCTGTTTATGACCTGAGCTGGGCACCCTTGCTAGCAACTAGTTTACTAATGGAAGGTGCCTCGCCTAAATAAAGCTTAATGGCTCATTTAATCTCTTTTCGGCCCTCACAAGCTATTAAAGGAGAGAGAAAGGCCAAGAAAATTCTATGAGCAAAATGTTGGTTAACAGCATCATTTATTTTTTCTTCCTTTCGCCTGTGTCCT
The DNA here is from genome assembly GCF_900634795.4 of Betta splendens. Lineage (NCBI taxonomy): Eukaryota > Metazoa > Chordata > Actinopteri > Anabantiformes > Osphronemidae > Betta > Betta splendens. The sequence continues at coordinate 19,089,445 of NC_040884.2, forward strand.
CTGTTTAACAGGGCAAAGTTAACAATCTTGACTTAGCAGACGGATTGGCGGAAAGTAATTTTACTGTTCTTCACACTGATTGTGTCATCTGATTGAAATAGCTCTCTAACTCAAATAAAAAAATCTATCTCTGTGTTCGCTCTCTTGCAGACTTCTGTACAGTTTAGCTTTCAATGCACGTTTCCTGAGGCATCTCTGGCACCTGGTGACTTCCATGACAACTAAAATGATCACTGGGTAAGTTGAAGGAAATGAGTTTCTTATCTGCATCAGCTTTCATGTTAATACTTTATCTCCTTCACATAATACATCATGGCCTTTCAGCCTCTCTCCTTTTTTGTCTTCCTCAGCTCCATGGTGCCACTGCTACAGTTGATCTCCCGAGGTTCTCCCATGTCGTTCGAGGACTCGATCCGCATCATTCCTCTTTTCTATCTCTTCAGCTCTCTCTTCAGTCACTCACTTATCTCTGTGCACGACAGTGAGTTTTTTGGACATGGTAATGAAATTGAAGGTAGGAGACCAATATTTTTATTAGCCTTTTTTGCAGTTAAATTAAAGCCAAATTTTATGTTCATGGTATGTATATGGTATGCATATGTACTACGGTATGTTCATCATCTACTTTTTATTTAGCCATGTTTGAGAATTTGTTGCAAACATCCAGAGGAACACACGTCTGACTGTGCCAGACTGATTCAAAGAATCTATCATTTCCTATTACTGTGTGATATTCTAGCCAAAATAATGTCTTGTGTTATGTCTTTTCAGCTCTCTTACATTGTTTTGTGGCCATTTAAATATGAAAATCAATGTCTGTTAAAGATAATAAACACATTCTCCTTCCCATCAGGTCAGACACAGTCCTCAATGATGCCTTTTACGCTGTCAGAGCTGGTGACTTTGTCTCGCTGTCTGAGAGATGCATGTCTGGGAATCATTAAGCTGGCCTACCCTGAGACCAAGACGGAGCACAGAGAGGAGTACATGGCGGCCTTTCGAAGTGTAGGTGTCAAGACAAACACTGAGGTTCAGCAGCGAATCCAGGCTGAGCAGAAGCGTTGGGTACAGCTCTTTAAGGTAAGATGATGCTTGTGTTGTTTTCTGTGATCACAGCCAAAAGTTATCAAATTAGTCTGAAATATGTAACATCTATTATCTGTAATTAAAGACTTGGCTATTTTCATTGTACACACCACATCATGCACAGCTCCATGGTATGTGTGTTCATACCTAATATTTATAGGTATATAGGTATAAATCACAACAGGCCTAATTGCTGTAAAGCCACTCTATATATTAACGAAGGTTGGGACGATTCTCACTTGTGTCAGTGGAAATTAAGATTGTATGCATGACCAGGCACAGGCAAGGTGGCACACTGCCATGAATGTCATTTATTGGAATATTTACACAGAGGAAATGAGGCAGAAAACAGCATTAACCTAATTCTCATCGACCTTTTCTCTCATTTCACATCTCTTTCGTTTCGTCTTCTCCTACCCATTCATTCTCTACAAGGAAACACAAATTATTTGTGCTTCTTCTTGGCTGTTAGTCTTTACCAGAAGCATTTAAAAGTGGCTCCTCCTATTTCGTAAAAGGTAGCAAAACACGAAACACATCAGGCATGTTCATAAAAGATCTGCTCAAAGGATTCTTGTGAGCTGAAACGATCCATTAAAGAAGTGGGAAGCAAGGAAAATGCATTTTCCAAATTGAATGGTGGGATTTACAGTCGGTTTAACGTTGCTGACCCCTAACACGCTAATGTTTGGTTCGTGTCATCAGTCGTCCCTCCCTATCTTTTATCACCTCCATTGTCGAGCTATCTATTTAACTGAAAGAAGTTAATTGAATGAAAATGATCAACTAAGCTTGTATTAATATTGCTAATGGAAGTTTCTTCTTGGCCATGTTTGGAGAACGATGTCACGTTGGAGTTTGGGAAAGGCCCATTAAGGCTTGCACTTAACCCGATGGGCTAATTAAGGAATGCTTATTCATTCCCAGAGTCAGGGTGAGGCCTGCTCCAAACCCATCGCCACACGCCTTTTACAGCATTTTGCACTTGCCATTATTGCAGACTCTGGTTGCTTCCCTGTGATTGATTGTCACTCTATGAAAATTATGTGCTTTAGAAAAGAACATTTCGATTGAAATGATCTAACTTGGGTTTTATATGGAAATGGACTGGCTGTAACAGTCATGCCAGACGTCCCTGCTCCTTTAATAAATTATTACGCATTGACACATATGAGGTTATATGGTGTCTGATGACCGACAAGCCAAAGCAACAGCAGCCTTAAGAAATGACAGGAATCTAAAATCTAAAATATTGCTACTCAAATGTATTCTTTACTAATATCCTGAAATGTCTTTCTACATGTAACATCAAAGAGAAATATCAAGTTTAATCACAAGCCTTCTCACAGGCGACCGGGAGCCTTGCAGCTACGTAAACCACTGCGTGACTTTTGCATTCTCTGTCCGATGGCTGATGTCAGCAGACCTCGCCAGTAATTAACAGGGCCAGACATTGAACGATAGCGCAGGTCGTTTTTCTTTTATACTCCCCATAAATGGCACACTAATGGCTGAATTCTCAAATTGCTTTTTTTCCTCAAAGTGAAGGCACCCCATCAAGTCAATCGAGTCAATTTTTTTTCTAGTCTTGAATTAAGTATATTATTTTAGTTTTGCTTTTGCATTGCAGTGAAGTGTGTCTGCAAACAGTTGATGGGTAATATAATATGATTTGTGTCTGTGTGTGTGTGGTCTACTACCCAGGTCATCACTAACTTGGTGAAGATGGTGAAAGCACGAGACATTAGACGTCCCTTCTGTCCAACAGGTCACTGGCTTTCTGAGGAGGTCAACATCAGAGCAGATAAGGTATGTCTGTTGAGTCTAGTTTTGGCTGGAATATTTTCTTTTATTCTCCTGTTATGAGAAAAATGCGTCTGAATTGAACACCTAAAACGGGTCGACCTTTTGCCCACAATAGGTCACTCAGCTGTACGTCCCCTCCGCAAGACATGTGTGGAGAACAAGAAGGATGGGGCGCATAGGACCGCTTCAGTCAACACTTGATGGTAGGGTGCTATGATATTATAACTCACAACATTAGATAGGAGAACCTAAACATGCAATCACAATACTATAATTTATGTACACTAGAGAGCTGCTCCATTGGCAAAGGCTGAAAATTTAGAATCGTATAATGCTCGTGTCAGCTTGATACATTGCCCAGGAAATCATCCTAATTGGTGTCCAAAGTCACCTTCTCTCTGTTTACCTTCCATATTCTATAGAGCTGTGCGTTGATATTATGTTCCATAAGATGAGCTTAGAGGCATAAGTTAGGGTCCAGTGAGTTTTGACCTGCCCACGAGGAAACAACTAGAAAATGTTGCTGATAAGGATATCCCCTGTAGTGATTGTTTGCTTTATAGCTTGTAAAAATCTTCATCAATCTGTAAAGTTTTCCATCAAAACATGCATTGGAATAGTGGAAAACCCTGGAAAAATCATTAACCCTGTTCATTTCAACAAAGATACAGTGCACATCTTCTCTTCATTCACTCAATTAGGCACTAAGAAAAACAACCACACTGACGCAAGCAGGGCTTCATCTGGCTCACTTTAAACCTTTCCCAGTTTCTGTGAAGTATGGTGTGAAAACAAGCTGATAACAATGTGTGTATGATCTACCTAATGCCACTCAGAGGCTGTATGGGATAAATTCAATTAGTGTGAAAGTACCTGATGAACTCAACCACATCTGGTCTATGTGTTGTCTAGCCTTTTCTCATTTCCTTAAATGGACAGGCCTGTGGCTGATGAATGAGCAACGTATTGACCACTCCAAGGCCATATTTCTCCGCAAAGATGGAAACCTGATGGGAAAATACAGATCAGATTGACTAATTGAGCAGAATAATTGAGCTGCAGTGGACACAAAGTGAGGAGGATAAATAGCAGTTTAGCTGTTGTGGCAGTTTTTTGTGGGGTAAACCGTCTAAACCCAGAGTTTAATACAAAACAAACATCAGCGTAATGGATAACTCCTGGTAGGTGGATGGACAGGTCACATTTGGGTTAATTAAAATAGCATAATTAAAAAGCTGTAGGACGGAAATGCCGTTATTGACTGGCTCACGAGCAGAGGACTGGATCTTAACTAAAGCACTAGTACTGAGAAAAATGGTAATGATGCTGCTAAAGGAGTGTAACAGCTGCTGGAGTATTTCTCCAGCTGAAACCCTTGTCACTAAGTGGTTAAAATGACTACAAATGGCACATAATTTTTATGAAAAGCAGTTTTCCTTTTTCATTTATGTCTTCTTGATCCACTGGAGATTGATTCACTTTTTCTTGACTGTGATTTGTAAGTCACTTCAAGTTCATTGTCAAAAACACCATTGAGCTCAATACTGCATTGACTTGATGTAGTGGTATTGACCACATATTGGCTAATGGATATGAGCAATAGGCACCTAAATACACAATTAGTCATTTTAAAAATTCTATTCTAATTGAATAAGAATAACCTAAAATTATTTAAGCATTACTGTAGCTACAAAATATTTGGGATGTTTTTAAATCAGTATAGGATAGAAAGGAAATGTTAAATGTTAAATTGTTAAAAGAATCTATGGGACAGTCTGCTGAGGAGAGTTAGGTTGTTTGACTGTAGTGAGCCGTGTGAACTGACTGGAGCACGTTCTAACCCGTATGTTATGTGTCCTTTTGCAGTGGGCACAGAGCCTCCACAGCTGTCAGTGTCTGAGGAGCGACATCTGGCCATCCTCACAGAGCTCCCGTTTGTGGTTCCATTCGAGGAGCGAGTCAAGGTAGGCAGCGTTCTGTGCTCATGCTTGATGTGTGTGACATTGTAAAGCAGACTGGTGCGGTAATCCTGTGATTGTCAAGTACCTCTGTCACACTGAACATCATATATTGCTTTGAAATTAGGGCTATAATATTTTATTAGCAAATACCTACCTTTTTTATATTGCGTAGAAATAATATTTATTTTAGTAGAAGGGCTAATACTAAATGATAAAAAATTACATATAACAATAGCTAGACTTATGTAACATTGATTCAATATCGTTAAATTTTTTTCAACTTAAGCAGCCAAGAAGATGATCAAAGACAGAGAATGAATGAAACACACTCAAATCTAAAGTCACAGTTACAAAATTTGCAAGAAAAAGAATTTATCACTGACCCTGCTTTACCGTTTTGTAGATCTTCCAGAGGTTAATTTATGCTGACAAACGGGACGTTCAGGGTGATGGGCCATTCCCAGATGGCATCAATGTCACTATCCGACGCAACTATATCTATGAAGATGCTTATGACAAACTCTCCCCGGAAAACGGTAGGGTTTGCACCGCTACAGTGAGAAGAATGTTTGTTTGTTATCTGTGGTACATCAGAGGTCAGCCCTCTTTTTCTCATGTTGTCACAAAAACCTCCTAGTTCCTGCTTTGATTTTCAAGTTCACAGGGGAAAAGCAAGATGTAGTAATTGTTGCCACTGCTCTCTGAGATCTTAGTATTGAAAACCAAGGTGTGCTAGTATTGCAGATGAAGCACTCTCTCCATGTGAAGACTATTGAATTTTGGTAAAGTAAAATTGTGGTTCAGATTATTCTAATGGATCACATAAAAGTAGAATCAATTATTTTAAGTCACCTCTTAGTGTTTGAATTTGAAAGGGCACTTTAGTGGGACCAGCCTGATTAAAAAGAGTAGTAGTAGACCTGGTCTGAAGACATCTATATCATTTATATGTCTATAACTTATAGCTGACTTGATTTATTACTCTACATTAATTATTCTGAAAGATGACCTCCTTTATAAAATTTGATTTGAATATTCTGCAGGTCAAGTATTGCAAAATACTGTTGTGGGTAAAACAAGTTTTATTGGTCATTATAAAAATCAACAAATAATAATAAAACTAGGAAATTAGAAAGTCTAAATCAGTTTCTATTAAAATCATATATATCTAAAGTAATTTAAAAACATAGTATTTTTTGACTGGCCTGCCTAAATTCTCCTCCATTTTCTGTGTCCTTGCATTTAGAACCAGACCTGAAGAAAAGAATTCGAGTCCATCTGCTGAACGCTCACGGTCTGGATGAGGCGGGCATAGATGGAGGCGGCATCTTTCGGGAGTTTCTTAATGAGCTCCTCAAGTCGGGCTTCAATCCCAACCAGGGTTTCTTTAAAACAACCAACGAGGGCCTGCTCTATCCCAGCCCCGCTGCAGAAATGCTGGTCGGGGATTCATTCACCAGACACTACTACTTCCTGGGCAGGATCCTGGGAAAGGTGAGGTCTTTTAAGGAAATGAAGATTATTGTTACATATCCATGTTTGTGTAAAAAACCCATAATACCTGACACAGCAAGAAAGAGAAAACAGGAGATTTGTAAGAGCTTGTCCCACACAGCCTTGATCTCATGACCAATATATCAATTCAGATCCATCACAGTCAGTCAAGGCTGCCCTTGGATTTTATGCAAATGTAGAGCATTTTTGTTGTTTGCTTCAGAAACCTATGACGTTCCATGAATTACTATCAGTGGCTTCTTACAAAGATCACTCTATACATAATCTTTTGATGCCATTGTTTTTCTGTCTCTTCCTTCCTTCCTTCTTTCTCTGATGCTGGTATTTATTAGAGCCTAATGTTTCTAAATCATCCCTAATGCATGTCATAGTGACTGTTTATCAGGATGCCTTCCTTGCGATGTGGGGGTTGCTATCATCTCAACCTGGAGAAGAATTACCTCATGACAAGCGGCCGCCTCTCAATTAAGGCTTCCATTAGTCGATGATTCCTACCTCTTGTTTGTGTAGTGATTGCATTTGGCTAGCACTAAATCAACAGTCCCACGCAGACAGGGCATAAATAAGCCTTCAAAGCATTTGGTAATAGCATTTTGATCTCTTTTACAGTCAGGAGCGTCCAGGTCTATTCTCTCCAGCTCAGCCCTACATGGTCGGGTCCACTTACCAGAGCATCACAACTCCTCCTCCTCTTTTTCTTTCTCTTCCTTTCTGTATTCTGTGCAAGTGAGGAATGATCAATCAGCAGCTACAGTCTCTTCACCCCCACTTCTTCGATATTGTGCTCTCCACAGCTAATGGTTCAGGCAATTAAGCCGGTGGAAATTAATTTGAATTTGACTTTCAATTAACCCTACCTTATATTCCTCTTTCTCCATAAAAATGGACGTTTGAGTGGCCATTTGAGAGGCGTATTGATATTTGTTTAGTGCTGTTATTGCCCGGGTAAAAGGCAACTGTTTATATGGATTGGGATTGCATCACCACTGCTGCAACGTGCACAGTGCACACTGCGGCTCAAAGGACACGGGAAATTAATATTGTTAATTAATGTCCGAAGCGTGCCATTGTTGTGGAGGTGATGTATTACAGGCAGGAGTGGCTTGTCTAGGGTACTCACTGAAATGGGATTGAGCATCAGAATAGAGGCCAGTCATCATCCTTCTTCCTCACTTGTCCACCCAGCTGACAAGCTGAAAGATTTAAGCCGCAAATGGTGAGACATGAAAACAGGGTTACGTCTCAACAATTTAAGGACAAAAAAGTTCATTCAGTCTTCTGGGAATGTTCGGTCAAAATCGCATTTTTCATTATGTTATATGACGTGTGCAAGATGCTCTTTGTTCCTCATTCGTTTCTCATTAGTTAAAAACCTCCAACCTCATCAGCACTTTCCTCCCCAGTCAGTAAACCGTAAGAAAGGAGGAAAGTGCTAACTGTTCTAAAGACTTTGTCTCCCTGATCTCCAGTGACTAATAGCTCCCTTTAGCGGTGTGTGAGCTTGGCACCCCTGATTGATAGAGATGCGTTTGAAAGGCATTATAATTTTATTGATTCTTAATGTTGTAAATTAAGAAATTTATTTGGCAGCTAACAGAATGCACCTGCAATGTTGTTGGCATTTATTCCACCTGATGGTGCTGCGATCTGCTTTAATTGCGTTGCCACTGCACTCACTTATATTAAAAGGCTCAGGCCATAATAATTAATCCTATCCAGCCCAAGTCATTTTGGCATAATTTCTGGCAATAAACACTCATAAATAAAGTAAGTGGCATTGAAAAAATAAGACTACAGGTTTTTTCCATATACTTATTGCTGCCTTTTCCCGGCACAAGTGTTATTGATAGGTTTCAAGGGGCCGTGTGGCGCATATGGTCTGCAATGAGCACAGGCCACCAGAGAAATACTAAGTGGATTATTTTGCATAAAAAATAGACAATGTTTGAAGTTGTGCAATTTACCTGTGTTTAGAAAATAGCCGTGATTTATGCGTGCATGTGTGTTTAAGATGCATGCATTATGGAAATTCTCTGGATTTATAATCCATTTAGCTGATGCGGTCAGGGTTTTTAGCGCTATCATTTATTAAGACCTGTATATTTTAATGCCTCCAATGGGCTCTTTTTCGGACTATTCCAGTACATTAGCTTTTGGTTTTATGAGTCACCTGCTCAGTTGTAGTTCTTAATGGCATTTAAGGTCAAGGTGAGAATTGGCATTTATAAAGTTTGAGGCGGGTGGAGGAGAAGCCTGTGTGTTTTAGATGGATTGTGTGCCATGTTGAGCTCTCAGTCATGATGATGGGACCAGATTTACTGCTGTATCTTTTAACTTGATTTTGAAGGAGGACTAGTAGGACTAGTAGGCAAATGTGTGTCCTAATCAGATTTTTGAATATGTTCTTAGGTATAGTGATGCAGGCCACAATCCATTTAGTTATGTGTTATCGAATCAACATGTTTTATTCAGTGGCAACTAAGCAATAAACAATAACTTAATTTTCTCATTCATTCATGGTTATACTGAGTGAAACAGTCCGTATTCATTGTCCTGCAGTTGTCCTCCAGCTGACATTCAGTTTTTCTCACAGGCGCTGTATGAAAACATGCTGGTGGAGTTGCCATTTGCCAGTTTCTTCCTGTCAAAACTTCTGGGAACCAGTGCAGATGTGGACATCCACCACCTGGCCTCACTGGACCCAGAGATGTACCGCAACCTTCTCTTTCTCAAGAGTTACGAGGGTGACGTGGAGGAGCTGGGCCTAAACTTCACAGTTGTCAACAACGATCTGGGAGAAGCTCAGGTGATCATGGTTGGGGGGGACATGGTTGGAGCTGGATAAATGATTCACATGTGCTTTTTTTCCCCCAGTAGTTCTCATTCAGCCACAATTCCTTCCTCCTGTTTGGTTCCTCTTTGTGCCGTTAATAATTCATTTCCCCCATCATGTACCGCTTTTCAGCACTGAGCGAGATAAAGCACGTCGCCACAGCTACCTTAAGCTCTGCTGCAATGCAACAAACACAGAAGCTCTGTTGACCGTTCCACCCGCCTTTCCTCCAGAAATCATCTCAGAACACGCCTGAAAGAATCAGCTAGCTGCTCTTAAGCACGTCCCCTCCAAAGCTCATGGCTTTGTAGACGACCCGCCACAGTTGCACCGCATCACCTGGACCCAGACCTGCACTCTAGCCAGAGCCCCTGTTTGCTTAGGGCCTTAACGCGTCTTATTAGCTCTTCTCAAACAACACCTGAAACGGTTGAGTTACAATGTAGCCCTCCTGGTCACAAATAGGGCATCGCAAACACGATAGGGAAAACAATTTGCGAAAGATTAGGCACACACCCGGGAGCAGACTGCCCTGCAGTTGCCCCTGTGAGATAGCCAAAGTAAGCAAGATAACGACAGTAATTCTCGTACTTAGTTCATAATCACAATCCACCATAAGGCTGGAAAAAGTTATTACGTCTCAGTGCAGATTCACGCAGTATGCAGCTTTGTGGGGTTGGATGTAATATTAGGAATCACTTCCTTTGGATGAATAAAACAATCTAATTGTGTGTGACAGCACTGAATGCCTTTGTAAAGCTTATCGACCGGTTTCAGATGAAACTGCGTCAGAGAGGAACTGATTCATGTCTTTTGCCAATTTTGTCAGTTTGCTTTCTTTGTTGTTAAGCAAATATTGTGTTAAGTAACATGTTATCATTGTTAGTCATTGCTGTTACAGACTTCCTGTTCAAGGAAACTTATGTTCATCTTTACTTTTGAACTCTTTGCCAGATACCTCCTCCTTTAAAAAAACACTTCCCTGTGTCGAAAATCACAAATGCCGAATAGAGTAAAACTACATTGGAAAACGATGAACATTCCGTTTTTTTCTGCTGGTATGATGTCATCATACACCAATCTTTATGAACAGAGATGAGCACATCTTATAAAGTGCTAACTGCTCTAAAGCTAATGAAAAGAGAACCTGGGGCCAAATTGTATTGGACCACATGTTCATTAGATGTGCTATATTTAGACTCACTCTCTCTCTCTCTCTCTATTTCTCTTTGTCACACTTATACACTCATAAACATACACACAGCTTCACCTTTAATCAGATGGTGGGGAAACATTTTGTCATTGTGTGATTGAATTAAATGTACCTGGCAGATTTAAAGCACTCCCATTGTTTGCTGGTCAGCTGGCACTGAGGCAGACTCAGTAATATGCATGATAAAATATGCAACATCGCTGCCTGACGGTAATATAACCCACCAGCAGATGCGGGAATACATTTAAACAGATTTGCCCTGTGCCTTTTTGACTCAGGTGGTTGAGCTCAAGCCAGGGGGCAAAGACATTCCTGTGACCACGGCAAACCGAATAGCCTACATCCATTTGGTGGCGGACTACAGACTCAACAAGCAGATCAGGCCTCACTGTTTGGCCTTTAGACAGGGTCTGGCTAATGTAGTCAACCTGGAGTGGCTGCGCATGTTTGACCAGCAGGAGATCCAGGTACTGTAGAGCCCACACAACAGAAAACCGCACTTAAATATGGAATATTGCAGTCACTCACCTTAACATGATTTTTTTTTCTTTGAGTAGGTGCTAATATCTGGGGCACACGTGCCAATTTGTCTTGATGACCTAAAGAAGTTCACCAATTACTCGGGTAGGAACAGATTCAATTCAAATTTGCTGACAAATATGTTACATATGTGATTAACTTATGTGAGTTTTCCTGCCATCTTCCTGTTCAGGCGGCTACTCGGCCACGCACCCTGTCATTCAGATCTTTTGGGAGGTGGTCGAAAGTTTCACTGATGAGGAAAAGCGCAAATTGTTGAAGTTCGTCACCAGCTGCTCCAGACCTCCACTGCTGGGCTTTAAGGTGAGGGTTCACCAAACGGGAACTTCCTCTTTGCTCCATCTTTGTCTTCTCTCAGTACAATGCAGACTGCTTTAGTACCTAAATCCATTATCCAACGGTTTTCAAGACCCAGCTGAACGGAGTGCTTCCTCTTCACGCTCTTGTATTGAAAATATTTAGACTGATAAGGACCCTCAATATGATCATTTTACAATTAGGTGATAAGGCTGCATTCGTCTGGTGAAGTCTTATGTCCACATCCACTGTTGTTGCATGGTTCGTGACTTTACCCAAGAATTGTGAGTTGGGGGGGCTTCGTTGGAGACTCTGTCTGGACAAATATTACTATTCAGAAATCGGTAGCAGGTTGAACTCTTGAACTTTTGCTTTCTTTGTTACTAGAAGAAAAGTGCATTTCCCTTAAAACGCCACTGACAGGAAAATACCCACATTGTTTAAGTAGTGACTCCTCATTGGAAGCCATTTCACTTTGTAGCTGACTTGATATGTGGGATTTTTAAGTAGTCGAACACGCAGGGAAATGTTGTTCTGGTCCATTAAGGAGTTTTTACGTATCTAACTTTGTCTAACCAGAAGCTGTAATCGTCATATGATAGGTTTTAGTACACTGTCAGTAGTTAGGAAAATCAAATGGGCTTATTCCTAAAATCAGTGATACTTTCTTTTTAGACTTTTAAACGAGACTTTTCTTCCCTCTTCATTTAATCTATTTGACTTTGGCCAGTGTGTGGAGGTTCCCCCTTTCTCCTCCTGCCTCTCTAGGTGGTAATTCGTAGGGGGAGCAGCCCCTGACCCAGCCCTCAGCCTGAGCCAGCTAAGCTTTAATTAGCTGTCCAGAAATGGCCCAGGATTCATTAGAGAAGAAATAGCTCTGTCAGGAGGAGCCATTTAAAAAAGATGATGGAAGCTCTCTTTTTTTCTAAAATGATAGCCACCCTAATGACAATTTCTCAATAAGCAACGATAGTTTAATACGGTAATTGTCAGAAAAATGGGGTCATTAAAGCTAAGCCCCCGAAGAGCCATTTAAGCGGGCGAGTATGGCCGCGGCACCATTATGTGCTAACTTTAAATAGCAGGATGAAATCGGGTCGGAGGAGCTTGTTCTTCAGCCGAGCTTGTGATGGAAACGGCCAGTGTCACAGTCCACAGATGAGGTGGCCTCATCACAGGGAAGCTTGATTTAAAAAAATGCCAGATAGACAACATGAAATGACCATTTCTTCCGTGTCTCATCCAAGGGTCAAACTGTGGGCCAGTTTCTCGCTCAGTACCTTTCAAGCACTAAGCTGATTTCCCAAATTTATACTGCGCTGTATTACCTTATCGCTTAATGTCTGTCTTTTAACATTGTAGAATGTGACATTTATTGCCTAATCGGGATTGCTTTGGACGTTGTGATCATCACTGACACAAGTTGATTCACATCTCATTTTTCCTCCTGTCTTTAAGCACCTCATGATGACCAAATGTAATCTGCAGCTGCAGCAATTTATTACGTGCTTATTCACCATGTCCATTTGCACACAGGAGCTGTACCCGGCCTTCTGCATCCACAACGGCGGCGCAGACCTGGAACGTCTGCCCACCGCCAGTACGTGCATGAACCTGCTCAAGCTCCCGGAGTTCTGCGACCAGCACTTAATGAGGAACAAGCTGCTGTACGCCATCGAGTCCTCTGCCGGGTTTGAGCTAAGCTGAGAAGGACAAAGGCTTCTCTGTCCCTGCAACCACTGACTCCGACATCATAGAAATGTCTTAGGAGGAAACATTTGAGACAGAGAACCAAACACATGAGGATGATGCACTGAACTACTTCATTTTCTGTGTGGTTGTGAATGTGTGCATGCGCCAAGCCAATGAGCGAGGTGGAGGTCGTAAAAGGAAGAGAAATTAAATGGTGCAAGAATCTAGCAGGGTGAGAAGCCTTTTAACTTGTTGCTTTTAAGTAATTTAAATGTTTATTCGTGTGTCAGAACACTTCAGAAGATTGGTGATACAGAAACCATCACACCCTTTAATAAAAACACAAAATAGGCAGAAGCATCTGCTCTCGTGTAATCGAACATGAATGGACAGTGGGTTTTCACCAAAGATTTACTGGATGTGGCATCATATTAAATGCAATATAACAGCAAAGGGACAGACTGTGGTGTGTGATAAGGGCTGTAGTGGTGGGGAAGCCTTTGTGTATAGTGATTATGTATTTTCCTATAGAGATCACACAGTTTTTGTGATAGTTTTATTTACAGTAATTCCTGTCTGCCCAGTGAGCAGACGGTGATGGTTCACATACCATCTGACGTGTGCTCGTGGCTCGTGCTCTGCTGGACTAAACTGGGGGAGAGCATTACAATTATGGTTTTGTGAATATGTATGTACATGTTTACAACCAATCTTGTATTATTCATGTATTCAGTATTTGTACAGTATTGTTTCGCTTTTGTGTGGTGAATGTCACATTTCACTGAGTTTGAACCATCTCTTCCCAGAACAGTGCCCAAATGTTTGCTTTTAAGGAGCAACTACTGCGATAAGGCTCACAAACCCTCATGAATGATGACAAAAAACAAAATGGAAATGAATGAAAAACACTTTTCTTTTGCACGTTCCTTCCATAAGTCTCCCTTCTTGTTGCTTGTAATTTACAGTAATGGCCAAGACATAAAACAGTGCTTTGTGGGAAAATCTCTTCCTGAGTTTTATGGCCTCTGACATATAATTAAAGAAACATCCAGTTAAGAAACACTGAGCAGAACTATTCTGGCCTTGAGATGCATTATCGGCCTGAGCACAAATTAAGATGTGTGTGCGTTTGTCATAAATCTACCTGCCCTCTGATGCAGAACAGCCCAGGAGGAGATCCATCCTTCTTTGGACTGAGTCCATCTCTCTATCTTCTCCTCCTTTCTGCAACGGCCAACTTGCTGCCCCTTCTTCACATCCCAGAGCCCCAACACAGCACATCCACTGGGCCAGGGAACTCAAAGTGGTAATTGGGTCTTAAAAACCGGTCTTGTCATTGAAATGAGGGATTCATCTCAATTACTATGAGATTTATTTAAGACTATTACCTTGTGATTGATTATAACTGACAAAGTTAATGCAGAGTGTTATGAATCATCCTTGCTGTGTAATATACTTTACTTTGCTCAGAGGCCTTTTGATGGCTAATTGATGCTTTTACCCTTGTTTATCTTTCTGCACAGCAAGGAAACATGAAACAGGATTAAAGCTCACTCCACTAGCTACAGTCTCAATAAGCACATAAGCTGTTCAAACCTTGTGAGCCCAGTGTTATTGCAGATGTAATAAGTAGAGCAGAAAGGGTAACAGATAATAACTGTTATACCTGCTAGTGTTGGAACCACAATAAAAAACAAATTGCCTTTGGCTTGGTTTATTTTTACTTGTCACCAAGTGCCACCTGCTGGCCAATATGTGGTAATGCACAGAAAACTTTTTAACCTTTTTCAGAAAAATCATTGGACAGCTAGTGTACGATTTGTTTTTTGTTTTTTGTGACAACTAACTTTAAAATTATGTTAAAAAAACTCCTCTTGCTGCTGTGCCTAAGGAAATATTTCAGAAGGTTATAGTTTGGACATTTTACCTTCCTAGCTGCAGCTGTAAATAGGCGATACGTCCTGGCGTCCATGAAAATGGGCTTAAAAGCTTAAACAAATAGCATATTGAAAGTTCATCAGCATCACATTATGGGAGAGTTAAGCATGATAATGTAGCCTTATAAGAGTACGGCGAGCCTGTCTTAACATGAATTCAGGGATAGGCCAACCTAAAAAAAGCGTATCAGGTTACTGACAAGAGAGACTCATTTTGTTGCCTTTCCTTTGTAGCTTACTTTCAACTGTAAGAATAAACGAAAGGCAAAAAGCCTGTGTGAACATATTTAGTGACAGCTATTGACTGTGTGATCTATAATGTCCTGTGTGTGATGTCTATTGCTGTGATTCCTCCTGCTCAATGAGATTAATTAGATACTGACCGCACATAATGTCTATTATAATTAATAGCTATCTGTCATTTTCATTGGGTCTTCCATAGCTGCCAGAAGCTCCTGCCAGCGGTAACTGCAAAAACGACCTTCATTTTCCATTTGAAATCAATGCAAGACTGCAATTTCAGGCTCAGTTCGATTCAAAACTGCAATAACCCTCACCTGTTCATTCCCTTTCCTTGGGTTAGGATGAGTTCAGCCCATATCTTTGGCCTCTTACCTAATTTTCCTGCGCCACAGCCTAAAAGTATGGAAGCCTGGAAATGCAATGAAAAACAGGCAAATCTAGTAATTACAGTTTTGTATGACTTCTAGTTTTCAGTTTGGTTTACAGGACATTTTAAACTAATAAAGATTTTACCTCATTTGAATCTTCTTCATATTACACAGCGCAGACTGTGATATGTTTAGTGTGTATTGTTGTATTACTCTTACTTACGTACTTTTGTATAATGCATGTTGGACAGATATTAGTGACCTCATGTAAAAGAGCTTCTCCACTACCTACTCAACCAGATTTTTGTGTAGCAATGTTTATAATTAGTTTGCGTTAGAATAATAGTATGGAATTAGATCTCGCTATATTGTAAATCCTATTCGTTTACTTTCTTATCTACACCTGATTTGCGTGAGAACTATTTTGTAGTTCAGGCTCCGGCACTACACAACAGATGGCGCAGCAAGCCGCTTTCGCAGACAGAAGCTCCGTTTGTTGGTTTCATTTCTCGAGGTGCGGAACGGATGTGTCGGCCTCACTTTACCCTAGGTGCACGGTGATGTGTGCGAACAGCTGTGAGCTGTTGGTTCTGCTGATTGTCATCGTGGAAGTGTGAGCGGCTCGGTGAACCCACGCCGCTGTCCACGCTCAAAGACGTGATGCGTTCACATGTCTTTCGTAAGTACCCTGTTCAGGGAAGCCCTAAATGCTACTAGACGAGCATTATCCCACAGATGCTACTGATTAGTTGCCCACTTCAAATCAACCGTAGTGTGAATGATTTTCTGTTAAAAAGTTTGACAAATTGATCAACAACGTTGGAATATGATCACGCGACAGCTGCAGTCAATACAATGGTGTCATTTTAC
This sequence comes from Betta splendens, assembly GCF_900634795.4. Lineage (NCBI taxonomy): Eukaryota > Metazoa > Chordata > Actinopteri > Anabantiformes > Osphronemidae > Betta > Betta splendens. The sequence goes on from NC_040884.2 coordinate 19,105,806, forward strand.
TGTTTGCACAACAATGCCTCCACGTGTACAATCCAATATTAATAACTTAGCGAGGTGAAACAAGTACAGATACACAAAGTCAACACAATTCTAATCTATGTTTGTTATGTGTGTTGCATAAATAGGTTCCTGCAGAAACCTGTTTATACTACAAACAAAAAGCGGCTGTCAAAGGTGGAGCTTTACCTCATTTATGGTAACTTTTTGATCCAAACGAATACATCATGATTTTTTGATTGCATATACTTGATTGCATAATTCTCTACAAAGTTACTTCTAACTAAAACAGGCAGCGTTCATCTAGTGAGTAACTCCGGCTCAAACCACCCTCGGTCGGGTTTGTGCATTTGGTGACTCTCTGATGTCCGACAATCCGTGAAAGCAGCACCGTGGGCTGGCCGACATCTGTGGCAGCTTCGGCAGCAGCGTCCGTACACAGTTTCCGCACTGAGGCTCAGACAGGCGGACATCGGTAACAATACTCGGCTGAGTTGGACACATTGAAGCAGGTGAGCTCGCTGTGACTTAGTATTTATTCATCGTCGGCGTCCCCGAACAGCGTCAATTTGGTCAAAGACTGTTTGGCTCGTCGCGTCCTGCCGCATACTTACATTGGGGATGCTGGGTGTCGTTATCGGTTTGTCGGCGATATCGCCTAAAATATAATCCATTTAATGCCAATGCCCTTTTAATTAGTGTGTGGTTAACACGTTGGGGTCAGGAGTAGTTCATATCGAAGTAACGTTCGTTACCTTAGTAACGCGGTTAGTTTAGCTAGCTAGCATAAATGATGAGAGGAGCTCCACGCTATTGTCATAAAAAGCCAACTTGCAGTCACGTTTAACAAAATGTTTTAAATATATCCTAATTAATAAGATCCCATTTTTAGTAACAATGACAACGTCGGTTAAATCCGCGGTGGCTTAAATTACAACCACTAAGGTAGATGTATAGTTAGCTAAACTATAGCTGTTTGTCATCATGTCAGACGCAGCGTTAGCTACTGAAGGTCCCCGGTAACACGAGACTTACCAGGGGCAGCGGTAAAAGTTACGACATACGTATTTTTAGAGGTGTTTTCACGCGTTATGTAACAGTATTCCTATTTTATTCATATCCCGACTCCGTCTTAATGCATCGCAAAAGTGTCGATTCGGCTGCAGGACAAGTTTGTGCCCCTGTGGCTGCTGCGCTGTGGTTACTGGGCTGTCACATAACCCACGGGGTTCTGGTTCTGGTTCTTTTATTCCTGATGCTTGACCAGTCTGAGATGGTTTGTTTTCACTGGCTGTTGCCATTGGCTACAGATGCTGGCACAGAAGAAGACGCTTCAAGGACTCCGATGATGGGCAGCATATTTCATATTAGGATCCTGTTGTGTATTCTTAGCCTAGATGTTACACATTAGTACATTCACTCAATACTATACCTAACTATACCTAGAAGAGTTTCTATTTGTCTACTTTCATTTTACAGCTTAGCTGCAGAGGTTGACAGGAAAGGCCTAGAGTTGACTGACACTTAACTTGCTGGTATGAATCATTTAAGGTTGGGCTCTCGTCTCATTTGTGTTGCTGTCACACGTGTGTGGTGTGGCCGCTGTGAGGTGAGTTGCTGTAGGTGTTGGCTTGGATGCTCGGGGCCTGCTAGCTGTTGGGGTTTTTGGGCAAGGACAGACCTGCTCTTACTAATTTTTAAGGGTTTAGCACAGTGTTTGTAAGTAATTGAACGGTCACCACTGGTTTTGGGCGAAGGCTTTTCTTAAAGACAGAAACCGTAGTGCAGAAATATAATTAGGTCTCGTAATAATCAGATCAAACCTCGAGCAGCACGGCAGGTAATTAACTTGGTGCTGTGCAGACACAAACTCTTTCACAAGACCATTGATTTGTATGAGCCATTGTCTGAGTGCTGGTACTGATACAGGCATGCAGCTTCAACACTCTTCATTTTTAGGGAACTTCCTGTCACATTGCATACACATTCCTCCTTCATGTTCTGTCATACAGATTTTCTAGACTATTTGTGACATAGCCTTAAACTATAACGAGCTAAACAAGCCACAAATTAAATTGAAAAAGTACTGATCTTTTATTCTAAAAAGGAATGATTAGTTGTTAAACATGCTGCCTTGTTATTTTTATCTATGCTGTAGATATAGATGGTATAGATATCATAATCCCTCAATTATGATAGTGTGTTTGAAAACTGGTTCCAACCAGATATTTAAGCCTGGAGGCAGAATGAGTGATAATGCATGTGATGAAATTTACCCATTGAGTTTCAAATACTATCACTACATTAAATACTGTGGCAGCCAAATACTCAGTACTAGCACAGTTGGTAGATGTTGCATTAAATACAAATTTGTTGTACTCTTCTTGCTTCTTGTGATCCACGACTACAAGAATCTGGCTTTTAGTCCTATTTCTATACTGTTACACAATATTTTCCCTTTTAGGAAACGTCAGTCGGCACTGCAGTACAGCTTAGCTGAAAAAACCCTAACTTGAACACATGTTGTAATCTCTCGCTGCTCAACTTGTCTGTGAAGTGTTTGCTCCAAATCCTGTGTCGACTCTTCATGAAAACGATGAGAACCGACCTCCGACCTTTTTGCTGTTAACGGGATGCAGACCTCTGAACTCACAGGATCTCCTTTAAGGATCACTCATAAGCTCTGCCTCAGGCTTCCTTCTTTCAAACTCGGTGGATAATCCTTTTATTTATTCCTTTAATCCGTTGATTTAGTTTTCTCTTTGTGTCTTCACTCTTGTAGCCTCGATTTGCACTTTTGCTTTTGGGTGTGTTACATTTTCCAAACCAGTTGGTGGATGAATACCATTAAGAGTATCCTGCCCTCGTGTATCACAGCAGCCAGTGGTACTTATTTAGTCGGAGGTGGTCAAGTTGAGATTCTCATGTTACCCAAACCACCTCAGCTGGTTCCTGTAAACACAGGAGAGACAACTCATAGCTAAGATGTTCAGCTCATCGCTCAGTTTATAGTCATATCATCTGCCCTTTGGAGGAGTTTTCACACGCTGATTACGTTGGTTTTTTTTTTTTTTATTACCCAGTAATTTTTTGAAATGAGATTCCCATTTAAGGGGACATCTTTAGATCCAGTTCAAACTAAAAGACTGAGACAAGTTACGACAAATTGTGTAATACAAAACAATAATCATTTTTCTCCTTGTGATCTAATAAAACTAGTTTACTCATTCATCATGGGATTGACTGACCCACATTTGTTGCTCAATCTGTGGCACAGTACAGATTCAGCAGCGCAGGAATCTATCAGATGTGGGTCAGTTGTGCAGTACCACCACAAGTCATAAATCTGGACGCGCATGCATCGATAAACACACTACTGTAAAACTAGAAGCAGGCACATCTCTAGCAGAGAGCAGCGTCCGTTAAGTCCCAGATGCTGCAGGGACCTGCTGATGGTGAGTGTGTCATTAATGGTCAAAGTCAGGATAAATGAAGATGCATTTAGGATGCTGAATCAGGATGGATGGGCAGTAGCAAACAGTCAGGGTAAAACAATGACTTTCTGGATGTAACCCCTTTTGTCTTTAAGTAGAGAGAAGGACGGAAACACAGAAGGTTGTCAATTAGTGCAGTGAAAAACACCTACACACATACAAATTGAACTGAATTGGGAAAGGAAGTAAAGATGTCAGGAGTTCACTGCCTGTGTAATGTACCAGCCAGCCAGTGATGCTGCCATGTGCCACATACCTCCATCCCAACACACACACATGCAGATACACAAACAATCCAACTGCAAAGGCCACTGGGTATAAATAGCAAACAAATGGCACACAGTGGATTCCCAGTGTGAGTACTTCTCACTGCTTAGCTTTGCTTATGATAGTTGTGATATTTCCTCTTAATTAATGCTTGCACCTGGCTTTATTTGACATCTTAGTTTTTGTTGGCCTGCTGGAGTCTGATGCATGACTTTTGTTGGAGAAAGATAAATACTTGGCTGTCGGATTACTTAAGGTCAGGTGGTGAACGGGAATACGCAAGCTGCAGGTGTTTTTTTTCAGACCAGGTCACTCCGTGGCGTTGTTGGTTTGCTTTTGTCTTCTCCATGTGTTTTTTGGTTTGCTATTTGTAGTTGTAGGGGCCATGTAGCAGATTTCACTGATAATATGTTGGAAATCTGGATCTTTCAGATCAGACTGTCAGACTTCTTATCTTCTGATCTTCATTAGGCCTGTTCTGGCTTGTTTTTGACAGTCTGAGTTTCATAACTTCAGAATTAGATCATGTTTAAGAAAACATGGTGATATCCAAAAGCAAATTCATATTTTCTCTCTTTCAGCCTCAGGAGGAGGGATGATCACCATCTTATGTAATTTTTCTGGGCCTGTGTTGGCTCAGCTGTCCTTCCTCCTGCACCTCTATTTTAGAGCCCTTGATTACAGTGTTGGATTATGTCACATCATTTAACGTCCCCTGGATGCTAACTGTATTTTTGTCAGACTAACATGTTTTAAAAAAAAAAACTAAACTAAACTCTTGTTCTCTGCAGAAACAACGTAGGGAACCCCCACCAAACACAGCAGCCACAAACACACAGAAGGAGCCATGGTGGAGTACTACCAGATACTAGGAGTCCAGAAAAATGCAACGCAGGAGGACATCAAAAAAGCGTAAGCGCCTGGAGTGTTTTCTGTTCTGTTCCCACAGCGTTGTAGGTAAATGTCGGCCAGTCGGGGGTGGAACACGTTATAATTATATCCCCCTCCGGCCGCACACACTGTGACAAGCAGAGAGTGTGCAGTGCAGAAAGTTTCCACTCTTCTTCCTCTGACCTTGCTGCTGTCACATACGCCACGTTACACTCGAAGCCACCGCGCTGGACCGTTCCAGTTCATGACACTTCCTCGTAGGTTTCTCACGAACACATTTTCTCATGACAATTTTGAATTTGAAAAGTGAATAATAGTCTTGGTGACAGGCACATTCCAGCTGTAGAGGAAAATAACTGTTCTTATAAACGATGCAAAAAAGCAATGAAAGGGAGGAAATCCTGCTTATTCCTGATGAAATCTGCCAGGGTGATCCAGTTTGACAAGAATCCACCACAAGGTCTCTCTGTATTAAGTGAAAGTCAAATGACAGACATTAGGCAGTCAGTTGGATTCTGCACATGGACTTTTATTAAGTACTTAGTTTACTTGCAGTAAGTTTGGTTATTGTGACACTTTCATAATTACATTTAGCACATGTTCACCCTTTCACACAACCCGTGACCAGAGACCTTACGCTGAAAGGTGATGACTGATGTCGCTTTCATTCTTACAAACAGGCTTCAGACTGCAAAGACCGGTACTAAGCATTACAGTTATCAACCTGTTGCATTGTTAGGTTAGTCTGACTGGCTGCCCGGTGGAAAAAGGCCTTACAACAAAGACGTGGACTACAGAGACAATCCACCATTGTTCCGGCCTTTCTTGCTGGCTGACCTACAGCATCTGTGTGTCTGCTGCTGGTGCTGCAGCTGGGCTTAGAAACAAACAGCTGATGAAGCATGAGCTGGATTGTGAGACCTATACTCTGTGTGTGTGTGTGTGTGTGTGTGTGTGTGTGTGTGTGTGTGTGTGTGTGTGTGTGTGTGTGTGTGTGTGTGTGTGTGTGTGTGTGTGTGTGTGTGTGTGTGTGTGTGTGTGTGTGTGTGTGTGTGTGTGTGTGTGTGTGTGTGTGTGTGTGTGTGTGTGTGTGTGTGTGTGTGTGTGTGTGTGCGCGCGTGCAGTTATGGTTGTACTTTAATGTGCAGCATCAAAGCCAAAAGTCATGGCAACATAACACTACTATCAGAAAAGTTAATGACACCTTATAATGTATATTTCTATACAGCATGCATTGGTTTTGTTTTCTTTTTATACAGTATTTATGTGCTTCTTCTCTTATGGTATTTATATTCCAGTTACAGAAAATTGGCATTGAAATGGCATCCAGACAAAAACCCAGACAACAAGGAGGAGGCAGAGAGGAAGTTCAAAGAGTTGTCAGAGGCATATGAGGTTCTCTCAGATGGTGAGATTTGTCTGCAGAGGGAGATTTGGCTTTTTTTCTGTGTTTCCATTTGCATTTCATAAATGGAAGGTGACCTTTTGTCTGTTGTCAACCCTGCTGCTAACAAAAGATGAGATTGAACTTTTATTATCTAATTGTTAGTACATTGTTTCAAAAACGTCTTTGAGCCAAAAGAAAATGCATTTTGTTAAAAAAAGGATTTCTAATAATAGGTTAGTTTGTTCATACTTTTGTATTTCTAAATGCTAATATAACAAGTATAGCATTGTTTTACTAGAGTAGATGCACTGATGTGTTTTTCAGTAATAGTTTTTTTGTATTCTTTCTGAAAACTATTTTTTATTAATACACATTTTTTTGGAGGACCATCAGCTGTCGAAACATAGTATAGAAATCCAGTAGATCTTTGGGTTGATATGACCCAGTGTAGACATTGATACTATCAGTTTGTCTTCCTTTTGCCTGGTCTGTTTGGAGTCTCGTATTTAATGTCAGACTCCTCCCACTACAGAGCAGAAGAGGAATATTTATGACCGATATGGCAAAGAAGGCCTTTCAGGAGGTGGAGGTGGAGGAGGTGGAGGAGGTAAGAAGACTTTCAAAATATTTACACTTTCAAATAGTTTTCAGTAGTTTGGGCTCTGGGCTCGGTTTTGAACAACTATTCTTGTGACAAGTCAAATGAAGTTCTAATACGCAATGGTTATTGTTGTTTTCTTGGTTTACAGGAGGCCATTACGGTGACTTCGGCAACTTTGTATTCCGAAATCCTGAGGACGTTTTCCGGGAATTCTTTGGAGGCAGAGATCCTTTTGCAGATTTGTTTGGTAAGCTAATCAAAAACCTGCATGTTTGCACATTGAAAACTCAAACTTATAACTGTATGGTTTCATTTAGTCAAAAATATATGTGGAAGTAGCCAAGAAATACTCGGAAGGCTTTTACTGAAACTTGATAATTACTTATTCTGCTGTGTTGAAATGTGGGCGATGAAGCATATGAAACCGTGTGTAAAGCCAGGTGCTAATCTCTCGTAGCTCCGTCTATAAGGACACTCGATACGCTAAGCTCTCACCTCAGGAGGTCATCCGCCATTAAATGTCACATGCTGGAAGACAATCTCAGCTGGATGTTGACCTCAGCTTCCCTTCATTCATTAATTAGGGTTTAGGGTTTAGACTCTGTCTTTGATTTTATTTATTTATGTAGATAAAATGTGTTTTTACTCAGGTGTGGTAGAAGATCTCTTCATGTATACTTTAACTTGTATTTCTGCTTTGCTAATTTGTTGTAATGGTAATTTCTCAGTACTTTAGGTCCAAAAGTTGTTGAAAAACCAATAGAAGGAAGTGTTTGGTGTCTGTCCTGCATCGTCTGGGTTCAGCACAGGGCTGATAGGAAGGCATGTGAAGTTCACCATGTGGAGCTCTAAATATGGATTCAGATGCAGGCGGAGGATGGATTTGCGCTTCTGCATCACTCAACTGGAATGCTTTCAGAAATAGCTTCCGCATTAAAACAAAAGCAGATGTAGTACTGTGTCCGAACACTTGTAACAGTGTAGAATCCAAACTCAAGCCTGGGTGTGTAATAGAAGTCACCTGTAGCCTTCTCAACCAACTCTACACGCTCTTAGTTCTGATGTGAGAGCTGCCTTAGAGTCTAGTATGTGTTTGTACTTTAGAGCCATGTCCTTACAGCACATCTCTGATAAATCTGCATTCTTCTCTGCTTCCTCATTGCAAACACGACACACAACTCAAAACTGAACGGTGACGTTCGCCTTTGTATCAGCTATGTTTTTATCACTGCAGTTAAAGTAATCTAACAAATGAAACACTGACTTTATGTTTACAGCTACACTTACAGTATGATCTTGCTGGTCATAAAAGTCCAGCCCCTTGTCCTCGCTGGCGATTTAAAGAGCGGCTGCGAGGCTGGGACCAGTGTTTGTGGCTGAGAGCCATTCTGTTGGTTGTTGATATGCGAAGAGCTAGTTTGAGAGCAAAGGGGGCCAGTTTGATTAAGCACTAGTTTCGGACCAGTCCTGTGACTGGCTCCTTAATTGTCTTGTATTGTTAATCTAGAGGATATGTCAAAACGTTGGTGTTACTGAGGTAGTTGTGTCCCACTTCCTTTTAGAAGCGCCGCCATGCTGTAACATCCCCTCTAGCCTCCGGCCCTCACTGTGGAGCCCGTTGTATCAGTGAGCAGCAGCTGGTCCCGTGGATCTGTCCCTGAGACAAATACAGAACTAAACGCTGACGAGGGCTTAGGTGTCTGCCAAGAACAGCACACGCTTGTGCTCCAACGGACATGTGGAGATGTAAACAGATTGCCTTTTGCACGCTCCTTTTAGACGCTGCAGGATGTAATGGCTCGGGGCATCTCCGTCCTTCTCACGTCTATTAGGTTGTTGTGGTTTCCACTTTTTCCTATGTGTAGAGGCTGAAAACCTACTGACACATACGCTGGTTTACAAGGCGTGGCGCGGTTTTCATAGAAAGCTCCCCTTTCATGGTAAATGCCCTCTTGTGTGCTTAGATCAGATATACAGTTGTTTAAATAGCACTCTACAGAGGAAGGAGGGCAGGAATGAAAACACTGAAGTCTGCTGTCTTCCTCACGGAGCTCAACTGTCTGTCATGTCTTCTGGGTAAACGGGCGCTAATGCAGTTATCAGTCAGTCGTCAGGGGTATACTTTTATTTTAGGCTTTAGTCAGAGAGAACAAGCTATGCTTTCTTGTCTTGCTGCCTTGGTACGTTCAAGGTTGAATGCGGAGTCTTCTTTCAGTGAATGGTGCCAGCGATCCAGCCTTTTCATGCTGAGCTGACCCAGATTGGCAGTGTGCAATTAGTAACATGGCCACAGGGGTTTAGGAGGAGAATTAGTGATGGGATCTTTGACCATTTAGGCTTTTGTTTTGTTTTTTGTGCTGCAGCAGGCGTTTTTCTCTTAGCAGGTGTTTCCACCTCTAATCAGCTGTAACGTACATTCAGTATGAACCGTGGGTAACGGACATGATTGTGTTCTTGTAGTGATAAACCCGGAGAATTCTCACCCTGCTCTCCTTTCACCGTGTTCCCTTAAGGCTTCTTTTGGTTCATTCCTCTCGTAAACCTTGTTTTCTGTTCTGACGGGAGCTCTGTTAAATCCCTGAATTATACCTGCTTAGCGCTGAGCAGCAGCGCTAAAGGTGAAGCATTCTGCTACCCACAACAACAGCTGTCATCTCTGGATGGGTTCTGGAGCCAGTGGAGGAGCCTGCTGTAGATTTTATACCCTTTAAAATCTTGCATTTACTGTAGTTCCTCTCATTCAGATTAAAGTATTGTTTGTGCTATGCTATAATGTACTATAATGTATAGTTGTTTAGCCCTGGAGACGTCTGGCTGCATGTTCTGCGAGACATCTACACTCAAACTCTGTTAATGTGAAGTTTGTTTTGATTACTTTCTAGTTAGTTGTTTTCCCACATGCTTATTGTATTTGACCTGTTTTGTTTTGCTCCACAGCTGATGACCCCTTTGACGATTTCTTCGGAGGCGGGCGCAGTCGCCATCGGGACGCAGGCCGTAACCGCATGGGCGGCTCAGTCTTTGGCTTTGGGGGCTTCCCAGGCTTCAGTTCTAGCTTTGCCGGTTTCGATTCAGGTGCTTCGTGGTATCTCTATAGAAATATCTACTTTTAATAGATACTGGAAACCAGAAGATGTGCGATGCCTTAGAATTATTAAACATTTTCATTATTTTCAGGTTTCACTTCATTTGGAGACATGGGAGGAGGAGGTATCACCTCTTTCAGTTCTTCATCCTTTGGTGGCGGAGGGGGGATGGGAAACTTCAGATCTGTCTCCACCTCCACTAAGTTCATCAACGGCAGAAAGATTACTACGAAACGGTACCGGCATCTCAAACTCATCCGCATTCGGAGCATTTTGTATTCAATTTCATGTGTGGTCACCTGAACCTTTTGAACCACTGTGCTTGTTCCTAATCTTCCTGTCCATCTCGTCCAGCATTGTGGAGAACGGCCAGGAGCGCGTGGAAGTGGAGGAGGACGGCCAGTTAAAGTCTCTAACAGTAAATGGTAAGGAGCAGCTCCTAAGACTGGATAACAAGTAATAGTGTGGCCACAGAACTTGACCGACACACAGTTTTCACACCTGGAGTCACTCACCCAGTGACGTGTTTGTTGCTGGCGTTTGGTCTCTCCTCTCTGTTCTCCTGCATCTCCTTCCTGAAGAACAATTTTCTTTATTTGAGTTTAGCCGCCATGGGGGTGACCAAGATGTTTAGAGTTTTTATGTTTGTATTTATTCTGTTACTATGGGGGGACCAGAACTTTGTGGTTTTTGTTTATTGCAATTGAATTGTACTTTTACTTCTTCCATATGCGCAAAGCTGGAGAGTGGTATTATCTATACATTATATAAATGAGTTTCCTTTTGCAGTGGATGTTGTCTTTGTTTTTAAAGCTGGAAAACTAAATGCTGTACATCATACTTTTAATTTTGCTCTTGTCCTTTAAGTCTAACCAGTAAATGCATCCGATAAAAGCATCATCACCTCACCCTAACGTCTTTAACTTGAACTCCACTTTGCTAACCCGTCAGCTGTTGCCATGTTCATGCGTGTGTAATATGAATGACTTTGATTATTAATAAATTAATTATAATAATGTGCAATTTTCTTACTTTTACGTTTGTTTGCATATTTGAGAAAGCCACACTTTTTTGTTTTGAGTTTACTTTTTGCATGACTGCTGATTCCAGGAGGCTGCGTTGTTTCACTTAAGTCCAACACCTTAACACAACACTGTTGCCGGACAAACGGGGACCTTTTCATTTTCAGAATTTAAAAAAAAAAAACACTAAGCGTTAAGGTTCCATCAATAAAGCTTTTTAATAATCTTCCGTGTCCCAGAAGTATTAAGAGTGTTTGTGTTTGTCTCTGATCACATTTTAAAGCTGCTTCACAATAAAGGACGTTCCCACAGCAGCATCTTGGGTCCAGTCACGCGTCGTGCAGCTCTTCATGTGCATTATTTTAATCTACTAACAAGTCAGTTTGCCTCACATTAAGTCTTGTTCACTGACAAAACAAGGCACTGGTTGTGTGCTGTGTGTGTATGTATGTGTGTGAGCACCCTCACAAAATTAACTCTTTTCTTCACCAACAACTGGTCATGTGGACGACTTGCTCTGCTTTATCTGAAGATGTGCTTCTGCCCTGACTTGTCTTTCCAGTTCGGTGGGATTGTTCACTTTACAGTGCCGCTCTTTTAGTCACTTACTCGGATGAATCAGGAACCGTACAGTAATAGCTGAGGAACTCAAAGGAGTGAAGGCTTGTTTGGGGTTAGTTTCAGCCATTAGATGTGATTGGTAAACTGATGCGAGCGAGCCATTGCAGCAGCTCAGAGGTCACTGAGCAGATAGAGGAGTATGTGTGTTTCTTGAGGAATGTGCTCGGGGCGAGTTTATTTACACAAGAGCCGAGTCAGGAGTGTGAAACCGTAGCCCGATACAGGAGGACAGAGGTTTACAGCTGAGTCAAGCTGAAGTGTTGAGGCTTTGTAGCTTTGACATCTATTACATTGTGTAACTGCTGCATGAGGGGCCTTCAGACCGATGCTTCAACCATTAGTCTCGTTGTGGTTTGTCTGCTCAGTTTTTTTTTTTTTTTTTTTAAGCAGTGTTTGCGCCTGTGCAGTGCTGTTGCTAGGTGACGCTGCAGCCCTGCGCCAATATCTATTTCTCACCCAGACTATCATCTGCCTGTTTCCCCCTTCCATCCGTCTGAGTGTCTGGACACGTGCTGACTATTTTAGGGATAAGCTTTAGTACAAACAAGCTACAATGCTGTATCTTATTTTAAAGTTAACATATGACCTTTGACCTACACAGAATCATGTGCATTATTTATCAACCTTTAAGTGGCTGCAATGGTGAAATTAGGGTTAACGTGTACTCTGTGTGAGCAATCACGGTTTAGGTGTAGTAGAAATGATCAGAAGTTATTATGGCGCCCTCTGCTGGAACAATGGCGTTTGTGACTATTTAATCTCAGTTTGGCTCAGGCAGATTTTGCACAGCGTCTGATTTAGTGTTAGTGTTTTTTTACAGCATATTCTCCCTTTCGTTATTTTTTGCAATTGTGATGGAAAAGCCTCAATAAACATGATTGAAGATTTGAGGTGAATGCTTCAAGTGGCCACTAGATGTCACTGCTTGTACACAAAAGACAACGTTACAACAATTGGTTGAATGACAGTTTCCACACCGGGAGTCACAGGAAGCAAGACTTAACTAGTATAAATAAAGCAAAATGTATGGTAGTAAGTATACAGTCCACACAAACACACCTGTTAGATATGATTTGTGTTGGTTCTCTCAGAACTCCTTCATTCATTAGTAAAATGACAGGCGCCGCTCTGATCTCCTGTCCCGGCTGTGAAACACGGCTTCCTGTTGGCCGATGCCGCATCCGGGTTTAATCCCCCTTCCAACTCGTGCCCCTGCACCGTGAAGCCACGGGCCGCTCTATGAACGACGGCAGAGATAAGCTGTCGGCTCCTCTTTGACCACGTCTGAACCCGGACAGCGTGGGGGCCGTGCGTCTGTGCTCAGCAGCAGGTTCACAGCAGCACGACGCCACACGTGCTGGAGCTGGTGAGAGTTGCAGGGCTCAAAGTCACCTGGCTGCCAGTCCAATTTAGCCTCAGCCTCCGTCCGAGCAGACGCTTCTTATGGGCTTTGTCGGCTGCTCACCAAAGCCATGCTGCAAGCGGGGCAGGGTGTGCACAGGTGTCTCAGTCCAGACAGTGTGTATCAAACGGGCTTTAAGACTCTGCTGCTGCATCGTTTAGCCTGGAGACAAATGATAGACACCCTCAAGACAATAGCTGCAAATAAAAGCATCCAGGAAGTCAACTATTCAGTCTGCTTTTCAAATTAGGTCCTTGATCCAGAAAATGAAAGGCTGACTTTATGAGCATTGGAAGGTCTTGTTATCATCGCTGCATTTTGATATTGTTTTTGCTGAAATGAATTAACCGATGATGGATGATGCGACTTGATAGCGGAGGGATCCTTATCACTCAGGTAACCAGCCACATAATAGACACAATTATTGATCCTCTGGAGGCTAAAGGGGCCCGAAACAGAGCTCGTAACCTTGCAGCCACATACGTGTTGGCTTAAATGAGCCACCTAACCGCTCCTGATACGATCACCAGACTAATACAGGTTGGGATTAGTTGTGTTTTTTTCTCATCTAAAAGCTGGAGCAGCTCCAGCCTTGAGTGTGGAGCCACCAGTGCCTACCTGCGCTGGTCCAGTGGGAGCTGGTCCTTCTCTGCAGGGTCACCCCTCGCTCTGTTTTAAAAGCCCGTTCCATTTAACATTCAAGCAAGAACATAAATCATCTTAAACGTTCAGATGGTTTCAGCAGGAAAATAAACTACACTCTGTGAAAAATACTTAATTTTCCATCTAAACACAATCGAAAAGCATTTGTGACAAAGAAATTGGGCTCGGGTCAAAATGGATGACCTGCGGTAATAAGATGCCTATTCAAAGAGAATTGGAATCCAGGGATGTCTTTGTCTGTTAGGGCCTCAGCTCACGCTGACGCTCTTGATTGCCTCGAACTCTATGAACCGCTCCTGAAAGAAGTGAAAGAGAGCCGTCGCCCTCTAAGATCTACATTTATGTCGCACAAGCCCAAGAGAATCTTGGCTTGCAGTTTCACCATGTTCCCTGTTACCTTTTAAAATGAATTCATGCTTCTGTTTGGGTGGATCCTGCACAGAACTGTCACATGTCCAGTGACTTGTGAGGCGTTTAGGGCCTATTACAGCCCGTGCAGTGGATTTTGAAATGCTGGTGTGGATCGTCCTCTAAATGGTACCAGGTTCAGCACGGCAAGCATCTGGCCTCCTTTCTTCTCCTCTCCACTGCCTTAATTACACAACACAATGGCGATGAGATCTGCCTGTAATCTTGCAGCATACTAAACCCCCCCCCACCCGCACCATGCCTGCCACTAATTCAATATAAATGTAAATTACCTAGAGAAAAGAATAACCAAATCTCATTTTATTTACATGACTAATCACAATAAAGTCAGGCAGATGAAATATGAAAGAAATATATGGTTGGCGTTCAAAAGGAAAGAGAGGCCTTAGGGACTCTTTGAAATTCTTGTTTTATATCATCTTTGTTGTTTCATGTTGGTTACATTAATATACCGTTTTGCACTTGCTCAACTCGCTGTAATAGATGTGTGTGTATCTCCTCTTTCTTCCCGTCGATTGCATTCACACCGCCAAGGGCGTCACAAGGTAATATGTTCCCCTTTAGCTTTTTTTTACAGAGGACGAAAAATGACTTGATTATAGATAAATGAAGGAATAAATAAATATATAAATGTAGTGCCAAACAAATAAAAGTGCAAATAAATAAATAAATAAATATATGCCCCACAAGGTCCTGTAATTCATTCAGTCAGGCAGGAGCAGGAGAGCCTGTTCAAAAGGCTCCTGTGACCAATCACGGCTCAGACTGGGCATTTTCCCACCTACCTGCATACAGACACAGAAATACAGACAAAAACATGCATATTCATAAACGAGGAAAGGAATGTAAACAACAGAGAAAAAAATTAGGTATCATTTATTTATTTATACATTTTATTTTAGCTTTTATTTATTTGTGATTTATTTCTTTTTCCTCCTCCATAAAATGACTCAGAGGTCAGAGGACAAGTAACTCGTCCTGTGGACATGTGTTCCGTCCTCAATGGGCCTTATTGGGCTTGTTACCTTTGAAGGTCAGTCCTAAAAGCAAAAAGATAAAGATCCTCAAACTAATTGAAGTGTTAGTCTGTGTCTGTGTGGTAATTAGGTTGGAGCTATGAGGCCAGTCGGAACACTGACTGGTTACAGGAGCCTGAATGAAGCACTTCCGCTTATGCAGTTATTAATTTCTGTATATATGTTGTTATTTATTATTTTATTAATCCTTTTATTTATTGATGTATGTGTTCATTTATTATCATATTTGACTATTTACGTCTTTATTTGCCCATCACAGATCATGGTAGAAATTGACAAATGTTACAGAGGCGATGCATCAGTGAGAGGACAGGGTTCACAGTGAGTCATTCCCGCTCTGTTCTGTTGTGCTCACACCCACAGACGTCACAGCTGAAGAGCCCTTGGACAAAGAATGCTGTCGTCGGAGACCCAATGCACTTCCTGGCTTCGGTTTGCATCAGCGCTACCTAAGAAACTCCGCCCAAAACCCTCTGGAGGAAGAGGAGGAGCATGTCCCACAGAGCCATGGACTAATGAGAGGTCCGCCCACCCGACACTGCGGGGCTGATTAATTACCAGCACATAGAGCTCTCCTTTAAAGAGCACAGTCTTAATAAGCGCAGCTAATTGTCTGCGTGTGTGTCTGATGGCTGCACAAAGGACAATGACAAAGAGTGGTGTGTGTGTGATTGGCAGATGTAAACACGGAGGACAGAGGTGTTCATTAGGCAGCTCTGTTCTACGCTGCAGTAACAACCAGGGGTCAGAGGTCACCCTCTGTTTTCCTTCACAGGGTCAGGAAGACACACACAAAAGCTGAGCAATTATCTGCAACACACAGGCCCTGAATGTTTTATAATAGCAGCTTCGTTAGCGAATAAGGGAACCTTTAATTTATCTTTGCATAGTTCCTGCTGGGATGCAAACAAAGGTCCTAAGTCTCTGTCTGAGATAATGACACAAACTATCAAAGTACAGGTCCTTGGAGACAACGGTTTTAGGCTCTGGAGCTACTGCAGAGAGTTTAAATGTGAAACAACTCAGTTTTTCTTACTACAGTAACTGTTCATCTTTTATGGTAACACAATTGCAATTAGTAAATCATAGTATGTTATGTACCACTATTACTGTTTTTCATTACATACACTACTATGACACATTTTTCAACCACATAGTATAGTAAGGCAAAGTTTTGATAAAATACTCTTACATCATCATATAGTAAGGCATTTTTTTTAGTTTTTACATACATACTACATACTATAATATGCTACTTTTTCCATTACCATTTGACTCTTACAAAGTCTTAATTGATTAATTGTCATCCCTCTCTCGGATTTGAACCCTAGGCCTGAGTTATGATTGCAAAACATCATTTTTTTATCCAGTGAAAAAAAAATTAGGTTGCAGTAAAAATGTGCAATACTATATTATGTCATCAAAAAAGTTTTATAGTATAGTATGTGGCGGTAAAAGTGTCAGTAGAGTATGTTGTAAAGAGTTATAGTACAGCCTGTTGTCAATAAAGTGTCATAGTATAGGGTTGCTAGAAAAAGTATATACAGGTAGTATACTATAGTATACTATGTGAAGAAAAACATGTCTTAGTACAGTATGTGATGAAAAGTGTCATTACAGTTAATGCAGTTAATTATATTACATACGTTTTTATTAATAATGCTTTGTAATCTTTGCTTCTTTTCTGTAGGACACACAGACACCAAGAGGAAGAAACTGTGGTTGAAAGAGGCAGAGTCCAAAAAGAAACGAGCTCCTCGTCTCTTCCCGCGTTTCGGCGGATTCGGTGCATTTTTTTAATCACTGGTCACACACACAACTACGCCGTATGTGGTCATAAGTGGCATTAGATCATCTTCGCTATTTACAGTGTATTAGAGGCCCAATGGTCCACACCGCTGCACCACATCTCATCCTGTCCATCATCTGCAGGAACTCTCTTCCTCGGCGGCTTGAGGAGACCTCACCTACAGTGGACCTCTGTGTCTGACGAGCATCTTTAGTAGTGACGCTTTGGCTGTATTTGTGACAGGTCGGCGCTCTGGATGCAGAGGGAGCGTTCAAAACCCTACTGAACCACACATGGCCGGACCTTTCCACCTCCTACAGCATGCTTTGAGAGAGAGTTCCGCTTTGTCATAAGCATGAAAATTACTGCGCTAATCTTTTTTGAGTCAAGACGAGGGGGGGGGGGTGGATAACAACGTGAGAACCCTTTAAAAGCACCATCTCCCCTACCCCAACCGCTAAAGAGTGAAAAATAGTTATTAAACACCCTCAAGTCATTATTTTGTCACTTCTCTTTGTACTGAGTGGCTTCAGGAATGTGACATCTTTGTAGCTTCCTTTGTTTTATTTGCTCTTGACAGATTCTTCTTTTTTTTTACAAATAAATGCTTAAAGAAAAACATGTCCCAGTCGAAGCTATACAAAGTACTTTGTATCATATTATATTGCTCATCTCATCTTTATTATAATTTGCTGTGTGGAGGCCATCCATAACCTTTAAACTAAAGGCGTATTTAGTTATATCTTTCAAAAGGTTCCTTAATAAACCCAGAGTGAGCATTTGTTAACTTGTGCCTCTCTAACATATCGTGTAAGAACATCAAACAAGAGGTTGCGATCTAAAAGCTCCAACCTTGAGAAACGTTTCGCTTGAGGAAGAGTAAACCTGATTGTTTGTTTAGAGTGCAATGCACAGGCAACAATGAAAAGTTTACACCTAATTTCTTAGCTCCGCTGTTTGGTCCCCACTAAGAGGTTACCACCAGTGTCTGCCTGAAAGGTCAACTTTCACCATAGTGGAGCCGCTCCTCTGTAAAATCAACAGCTCGGTCAACTGGAACGATGCTAAAACGCTCTGTCCAGTTGAAGGGAGCTGCAGAGTTTTGCAATAGTTCTCTGTGACAGTCGGTTGATGATAAAATGCTAATTACAGCAGCTTTAATTAAATTGATCCCAAGCAATTGCATCAACAAAACCTCAACTCTGTACAGTACGAGGTGTAAGCCTCAAAAATGGCCAAGTCTTAATCGATATCCTTTATTTGCTCTAAGGCCGGGTCTCATCTGAGCTGCAGCATCCTCGTACGTACCTGCTGTGTGCTTTCTTACCAACTCTTCCCTGAGTAATTGAAGCAGGACCCAAACACCGGGGATTTTCCTGTCACATGGCTGAGCCCTGGAAGGCGCAGTATTCACAGATTATTTTCAATCAGCCTGCAGTGTTTTGTATTATTCATGTAGCAGAACGCATGCACATGACCCAGCAACTCATTTGGCCCTTGTTTCCATGCAGCCAGCAGTCTCTAAGGGTTTAATTAGCCGGTGTCGAGGCAGTGGCCCATCTCTCCCTCCACCGCCGTACTTTCACGCAGCCAAAGTCATCTCCCAGCTGCCTCTGACTCCTCAGACACGGCGAAGTCCTCCGTCCACTTCCACTCGGAGGACTTCTACCTCCCGGGGAGCGACGAGCCGCTCGCTGTCAGCCGCTGTCAGCCGCCGTCTGCCTCCGCTTTAAAGACAGGATCACCCGCTTCCACCTGAGAGAAAGAAAAGATGGAGACGTTGTTGGGTTCCGGGTGTGAGGACAAAAATAAAACCAGACACTGGCTCTTCTTTGTATGTTGCATATTTTATTATTAAAACAACAAAATTATTTTTTAGTTTTCTCTGTTAATAAAAAAGCCAACTTTGCTCTTGGTGTTGGTTGCATATTCATTTTCTTCAGTTAATGTTAAAACATCATCACATAACCATCATGTTTCTTCTCTCTTCACGTCAAACATGTCCACCCTGGTCCAATTTAAGCGCGTTTGATTTTAGCAGAAACTTTTTTCACATTGGCCATCACAAATTGCATCACACATGTTTTATTCATATCATGCAAAAAAATTCAGAAGCGTGTATTGTTCAGCACGTCGGCCCGGCTGCCCTCCTTATTGTTACAATAAAAAACGATGCTGCAGCCTGTCAAACAGGTCACGGCCACATCAAACGTATAACTGTGGGGAAATTAATGAAATGCATTGCAATTACACTGTAACTACACGCAACTGGATTAAATCAACATCACGCGTCGACTCGCTTGGTGCAACAACTGCTCATAAATCACTTTTCATAAACCGTCAGTTGTGTTCAAGGACCTGAGACTTACAAAAAAGTCAAGGTCAAATAAGCTTGAATTTTAAAAACAGTCTTACAGAATGATTTGGCTACTGGAGGTAGAAACAAGACATAAAGAGTGAAATAAAAAGTCACCAGGGCGTGCGTTACATTGGAACAGCTGTCAGACAGGGATTTAGATGGAACTAAATTGGAGTGAGAGGTTTTTTTTCCACCGGTGCACTCAGAAGATTAGGGAGGAGGAAACACTGGAGCGAGAGTCCTTTCTGTAAACTGGGAGACGAAACCCTCACACCTGCACCTACAGTACAATATTGGATTCCACAGACTGATACAGCATCAAATTGTTCCAGTAAATGTCAAGCGAAGAAGTGTGAAACATCATTTTGCATGAATTTTTTTTTTTTCTCTTCTCTGACTACATTTTGGCTCGTTCTTGACTCTCGTCCAAATGAAACACAATAAATCTTCCCGTTCTTCACTCGATGATTCTTGGAGCTTGTTTGTGCGTTTGCTAGCGCTGCTTATTGTTGCATTAGTGGCATTAATGCAGCTTTGTCTAGGGAACGGAGGCAGACTTTACGTGACTCTGAACCAAAGCCTGAAGTTGGCGCCTGCGTGCAGCAGCTACGCGCTGCTGGTTAGAAGAACTAGAACCAGAACTGTGGCAGGAACCTGCAGAAGGCGACTGTGACAGAGTCGGACTCAGGCGGCTGGTTTCTGACAGGGAATAGAAATCTGCCCGGACAGTGTCGGCGCCACTTAATCCTGGGATGGAGCTCGGTGTGAAACAGGATGTGTGGAACTTACTGGGGCTCAGTCTACGAGCAGCAGCCACAGCCACTAAATATATTTCATAGATCTGTGAGGTATTACTGTACACGGCTGCAAGGACCTAAGTGGAAAGCAGCAGCTATTGCACAGCGACAGCCTCTTTTTCTATGAACATATGTGCACTGTACTGTTGGTCTCTGTCACTCTCACAAAGAAGGATTTCATTTTATCTCGCTGTCCCAACATGGCCTCAGGTTGTGTCTGAATGCAGGTCCTGTCAGCCTCCCCCCAGCCCCCCATCATGGGCTTCAGCACCACTCAATCA
The DNA here is from genome assembly GCF_900634795.4 of Betta splendens. Classification (NCBI taxonomy): domain Eukaryota; kingdom Metazoa; phylum Chordata; class Actinopteri; order Anabantiformes; family Osphronemidae; genus Betta; species Betta splendens. Next base: position 19,125,929 of record NC_040884.2, read on the forward strand.
CCCACCCCCTCTCACGCCAGCGTGACAGACATCCGACTGCCCGTCTGCAGCAGCTGTATCCAGATCGCTCCCATTATAATCCAATCAGTAAATGAAATTACGATTCACCGACACCTTTCCGATTCACACCGCGGCCTTCGCGTGTCTCGTGTCTCTGCCTCCCGGTTCCTTCAGGGGTTTCGCGATAGCATCTGTCTGGTGATGACATTGTTGGGTTGTTTCCTCGTATTTGAGCCCCCCTCCCAGTCATCTCTACCCCCAACTTCTTCCTTAACTCCATGTCTCTCAGCTCTTACTTGATGGATTTCCAGAAACATTTTACTCAAGGCTATCGGCAGAGGAGAAGTGTGGCAGCTTAAAATGAAATCCCTCAGCACAAGGTATGAGGAAAAGAATTCTTATCTATGACTTTCACTTTCAAGGCAGCACAGAAAAGATTTTTTTCTTTTTTATTAATGTTGCATTTATTTCCGGACCAAGGGATCCCAGGGAAGCGTCCAGACGCAAACACGGAGGAATCATCTACAGGCCAGTTTAAAGACAGGAGCTGGCCTCGCCTGCTGAGCACAATCAGCACATGCCTGCAGGAAAACAACACACCAATCACTCACAAAGGTGCAAATTAAGAACAAGAAAAAAATGAGAACTGTCCAGACACAAGCTATTGTTCGGTGGCTTTCAGCTAAACAGCACAATTAAATATACAACGTGAACCTTCAGATGTCTAGTATTGAAAATAACTAATCGCAGAGTCCTGTGTGAGGACACATAACATGATGTAAGCCTCCATCATGATGTGACGCAGCAACCAAGCATTCAGGTGTTTGTGTAGGTATTTAAATAAAGAATGCAAGGTAATAAATTACAAACTCAGCCTTTGAACAGACATGCAGCCGACTTTGTTGTCATAATTATTGTATGGGCATAAACACTTACTTCATCATCCAATGCCATCAAACGCACCACCACCATTAGCGTGTACGCAAACCAAAAGTTTTAATTGTAGTGAGTCCAATGGGAAACTTATTGCAGAGCTCCTGCTCTACTGTTTATGGAGGCTTATTAGAAACAAGCTGCAGTCACAGTGCCCACGTTCGGTTAGTGATATGGTAATGAAAACCACGCAGCTGCAAGCAAGCGCACACAAAGCTGAACCCACACATTACACAGGCAATTAATGGCAGCGTTGGCCCATTATTTTCTTTGTCTGATGAGAGTTATGATGGTAAAAGTGGGATTATACATATATACATTTAAAAACCACCAGAGTAAATATGTAGCTTACACATATTCTGAGATGACCTACGGTCCCTGAACATCTCACAGACAAAAGTACGCAGTTCGCCTGAGCAGTAAATTAGATGCTTATTGTCTAGTAATAAATATGATATAATATACGAATCCTAATGTCATTAATAGAAAACATAATCCAGGTAAAATTCTCATAAAACCAGATGTTCTGTTCACTTCAAATAGTGTACCCCATAGAATTTTATGATTCATTCATGTTCAGAACACAACGCTAGCGCACACAGACTGTACGAGCACACAGATGCAATCAGAGCTCAGACCTCCGAGTGTCATCGTGCTTTCCGCTTGTTCTCCCCTCTTCATTGGCTAAATTTTGTTCAGGCATCAAAGTTGCTGATAGGCTGCCGCGGCGGCGGAGAGTTGTTGCTGTTGCTAGGATCTTGTTGCTAGGACGGTTGCTATCTCAGAGGCTCAGCAGGAAACATGTAATGAATCATGGATGGTTGATTTTTCTCTAAGCACCCTAATCTGCGATGCAGATGAGCCCAAAGCTCGCCTCCCCCGTCTCCACCTTCCTCCTCACCAGCGCGTCCCCCGACCCACCCCCCCACTTCTGGATGGGTTCATTAAAAAAAAAAAAAAAAATTGAGTTTAGAATTTGAGAGCTGGCATTTCAAATGGTCCCGGGGCTGCTATAGAGTGGGGTGAGGATGTCAATTCTCATGCAAAAACAGAGGGGTCAAAGGTCACAATCAGCTATTTGTTGAAGAGGAGCCAGAAAGGAGCGGGCGGCCCCTACCTGACCCCCGAGATTATCCCTAATGATGTGGCTTGTGAAGTGTGGACGGCTCCGGACCCTCGGAGACACACGGCTGACATTCAAACCGCACGGACGTCAACACACTTAAGATACATTTTAGAACTTCAAAAGCCGCTGAAAGACAAGAGAGGGAATAGGTCAGGAGCTGCCTGTGCCGCTCCAGACGACACATAAAATGTTTTGGTGCTGCTCACAGAGGCGTTAAACTGTGGAGACTCCTCACACAGCTGTTGTCATCCTACACGCTACTGTACGTTTGCTTCCAAAACTCATGAAAAGGCCTCATTAGGATTCCCGAAAGGTCATCCATTGTGGTGCAAATGCGCCGCCGTGACTTAACAATTGCTGTGGGCATTTTTAATATCATGCTATTACAGCGTGCAGAAGGTGTGCAGGCCTGTGTTTAGCTCCTCAACCCCCCCCCCCCTACACCCCCCCCCCCCCCCCCCCCCCCCCCCCCCCCCCTTCCTCCCCGGCCGAACCGTCGCGTGCATGACTTATTTATTCCCGTCCAGTAAAAGCAGTGCAGCTGTTTCGTATAAAAGCGGCGCGCGCTTAAACTGTTCCTACTCCCGGTGTCGACGGCGAACGCCATCCGCGGAGGGCGAGGCGGCGTAAAAAGTGGTAATTACCGACAACAGATGACAGACAATATGGGCCCGCTGCTTTAATGGTACACAGCAGAAACACAGGAACCGGCAGCCACTGTGACTCTGCTGCATGTAAACATCTTGTGTCGCTACTGGAGAAATATTTTCTTTGATGCACTGTAATTATATGTTATAGTTCAGGCTTTGTTCCTCATCCCTCGTCCCACTGTTCATGCTACTAGTCGCCTCAAAGCGTTTGGTGTGAGTTTCGTATTCATTTCTTCACATTCACGACAATTTTGTTGATCGGCCCGACAATAATTAAAAGCAATCACACTGTGGCCCTTTAATGAACCCTTTCCTTCCTGCTAGCATGCGTCCCTTGACAGTCCTGCGGCGTCTGACTGTTGTTCTGCCCTCTGCCCTCATCATCCCCTCCGACACGTCACTAAACGGATCCCGGAGAATCTAGTTGCGCGCGCGGCGCTAATACCTTCTGACACGTTTGTTCACCGTCTCCTTATCATTAATAATTATGCAAAGAGGCGCGTCCTCAGCCAAGCAAAAGAAAGCAATCTTAGTATGCAAATGGTTAAAGTCCCCGCGGAGTGCGGCGATTAGATGTGTGTTGATAAACTCACTTATGATGAGTGACAGTGAGCAGGATTGAAGTCACTCTGGTCAACGCCGGCGCAGACGCTGATGAGGACGCAGCCGCCAAATGCCAGGGCATCCCCAGATGCATGATGGGACACGGATGAGGCGGTGTAAAATGTCATTGTGGCTGCCGCGCGCCCATTAATAACCAGAGAGGACCAAGCAGGGCCGATAATGAGAGGAGATTGGCTTCCTGATTGAAGGCGCCGCCTTTTCTCCTCAGCCAGATGTCGGGCCTCGCTGCAACTTCACACGCTCTGTCGCCAACGTCCCCAAACCTTTGGGATCGGAGGAAGGATGATCACACGGACGGTCAGACGTCAGATTTAGCATCATCTGTTATACACCTACAGCAGAGTTGGCTGTGTTAGCTACAGTAGATGCCTGCTTCCTAACAGGGATCTGGGAGCAGATCTGGGGCAGCTGGCGCTTCCTTCCTGTTGCTGAACACCTGGATCAGTGAGTCAGAGGCCGCTTAATGCAGCCTTTTCCACTCTCATCTAAGAAAGGTTCCAGCGCGTGACCCACTGAACCCATGTGATCCACTTATGACTGTCCACAGCCTTGGAAAAAATGGACAGACAGTCACCAATCCCATCTATGAATCCTCCCTACATGTTGTGCTGCATTAAGATGCAGTCACACAAAAAATTTGATCTGGCTTCAAAGCTGCTATTCAAAAATGTGCAAAGTTCTTATGACAACATGTTGGGAGTTCACACATAAAACTCAACATCGCTGCATAAACATGAATATCCTCAACTATTCAAGCCAGATCAATTTTGTCAGGATCAGCATTTCGACGAACGGGGAGCGAGGAAGAGAGACAGTAACCGGCGAAGCCAAGTTTAAAAGCTTGTTTGTTTCTTAAGAAGATCAAAGGTATCAAGGCCTTGGACAGACATGAGAGGAGCAGCCTCTGCAATATGCTCTCCATTCAGTCCCAACAACACCAGCAAAGAAAAACAAGGCTTTTCTCTTTGGGAAATCCTGGAAAGCATCCCAGACAGTGCTTCCAACAAGCAAACACTCGGGGATCTCCCCAGCGTCTCCGCGGGGAAACAGCATGTTTGTCAGCATGTTGTGCGTTGCCGCTCAAAGGTTGTGCGACCTGCAGGCTTCGTCTCCCGAGCGCACGAAGGTGAGCGCCTCAAACCCCGAACGTGAGCGGAGGAGTGGAGCAGGTGCCTTTCTCCGCGCGAAATCAACAATGAATCTTTGAAGGCGCGGCGGCGGCGGATCTGATAAAAGCAACCGCCGAACTCGCTGCCAAGATTCAACGAGATGCGATTAGATGAGGGGAAATTTCGTTTTTGTTCACTTATTTAAAATGTCGAGACGTGAACCACTCCTGTGAGGTTTGCAGTTGGCCTGAATTCCATGTTCTTTAAATTAGATTGATGAGCATATGTTGAAGTGTTGTCCACATCCTCTCTAAAAGGAGCCTGGTGCTAATAGCTTGGCCGGGAGTCACTGATCTGAGGACAAAGGGACCTCTCCTTCCTTTACGGGACACCATGAATTTAAAGTTAGTCCACTGGAGCTGGAGCCAGCAGCCACTACAATAAACCATAGAGCCGCTATCAAAGAGTGGGCAGGAGCTGGCGGCTCCCTGAGGGCCGCGGCTGAAAGGGCCCACTCCACTCACTGGTGGCGTGGACCATTTGATCTGCTCGTCTTTGGGCTCCAGGATCCGCGAGCTCAGCTTCCCAGACGCCTCTCCAGGATCGGCGGCGTCGGATTGGGTGATTGAGCAGCCTCCCTGTCTGACTGTAGGAATCCAGCCTGGCGGGTCTGCGAGCATTTTCTGCCGGCGTCGTAATTACACAGCCATTTTTCTCCTCCGCAGTCGTTTATAGCGGCGTGATACGCCGCCGCTCCCCGACAACAGCCAGATATGCTGATTTTGATGGATCTCACTCCAAAGACTTATCCGAGCTTAAGCAGTAATTTAGAAATCCCTAAATTAAAAATCACTTTGAGTTAAGCCGAGCATCCAAAGAGGCTGCACACAGTATCTAATTTTGTGACTTTTTCAGGACGCATTAATCCTCCCAAATGGGAGCTGACAGGATATCATATGGTATTGTAGCACACCAGATACCTCAGGAAGCAATTACCATGAATACGTTTTCTAATAAACTTGTACCCATCAGATGATAAGCAATTAAACATGCGTAATTATGGCTTCCATACAGTCATTTCTAAGCTGATTAGGTTTGTGTGCTTTACAACCTGAATGGGGGAATATTAATAGGGCTTTGGTTTGGTGTTGCTGGTTAGCGCTGGCAGCTCATCAGTGACTCACATGCAAATGAGGTCTCAGGAAGTGCGTGAAGCCTCGTTCCCGGCTATTAGAACTGTCAGGGGAGGGAGTGACATGTCAGCGAGCGGCGCACACATGAATATGCGCCGCACAGCCCTGAGATGTGGGAAATGACATACATATCCTATTTATCCCTGTGCGCCTACGAAGCGTTTACCTCCTGCTAAAGATGACAACATGTTTAGCAGTAATATTCATTGCTGGACTGGATACGAGGCTCGGCCTCAAGGACACTTGGAGCTTGATGAAGTATTGATTTTCTTATCGCTGTCTAATAAGACACCTTCATAAACGATTTGCTTGTGAGTAATGACCTTATTAACTGTTAATAAGTATTTTATATTTGCTTCATGGATTCATTATAAGCACTGAATAAGAGCCACATTAAGCTGATTTTTATTCCTGTATTAGTGTTTATAACTGATTTAACAAGCAATAGCACAAACCCATAAAAACATTCACCCACATTATTAAAGGCATGTTAGTAGAAAGATGTGGTTTAATTAATTTAGGGGGATTCTCCTGTTTGTTTAGAACTACAATAAACCTGGACCAAACAACATATTCATATCACATCTGACAAAAAATGCACATCTGTAATTATCAGCATCCTTGTTATTATCGTCTGATCCGAACCACATAACTCAGACATTTCTCAGTGAAGTGGAGGACGGTTCCCAGAACGCTCCTCTCTGTCGTATTACGATCAGACCGTGGCCGACACCTTTCTCTTCGGGTTCCCAGCCACTCTCTGCCGCTGCTGCTGCTGCTGCTGCTGCTGCTGCTGCTGCTGAACCAAGCATTTCATCTGGACAAACCTGAGAATCTCTCCCACATACAAACCCTCAGGGAGCGAGATGCAGCTTTACTACGGCCGGCGTTCAATCAAAGGCACTTAACCGGAGGAGCAGGCGGCCTCCTGTTTGTGACTGAATGAATTAGAAAGGAAATCAAACAACAGGCAGCAAAGCAGCAACAACTGTTCTGATTTATTACCAATCTGAACGTTACTTTTCACACAAAATATATGGATCTCCTTGAGGCTCTCAGTGGATATTCCAGATAGCACTAAATAGGAAGTCATTCATTATCTATACATAAAGAGTAGAATAATCTGTTGCACAAAATATCACAATATACCAGTGATGGAGGGACAAAATAATTTAGCAACAATCCTGATATATGTTCTACTTAAATATATAATATCTTTACCAATCTAGATTGATAATATTTCTAAATAGAAGCACGTGTATCTCAGTAGGTATATTGCACATTTAATAGTAACAGAGATAGATGCTCATGAGAGGATCATGATGCAAAATGTCAAATCATTGTGATGAGGGATTAAAAACACCTGATATGTTGCAATAATCATGAGGTTTGAGGCTCTTGGGTGACACACACGTCAACGTCTGCACGTGTGATGCTGAGTAGACAGTTGATTCAGGGGAAATTCATTTCCAGAACGCTACATCACTTCATTTAGGAATACAGTCCGCACAATAATAGGATTTTTACAGGCAACTGGACGTATTTTACATAATAATAACCTAAAAGTCATCATGTTGAGGGCTGCAGTGATGAATCAATCTGCTCATTAATCGTTTCTGTAGTATTTCAAGCTTAGCTTAGCTTAAACAATTATACTGACTGATCCTTACATGAAATAACTGCAGCCCTACTGTAGTTTGTTTTACAGTACACGTGCCAATAGTCACGTTTTCAGCATCTGCACCAGTTTTTTTCCGTAGATTTTGGAACAAAAATCCACACTTGACATCACGTAAACATCTGGTGAGTGGCACTAGAACAGTATGTTCAGGAACAACATCACAGTTATAGAGCACCAGGCTTCATATCGACAAAGAAGCTCACAGTAGCAGCGCTGATCTCACGACGGCTCCGGGCGCCACAAATGCTCCTGCATCGCCCCGGCGACACAGATCCCAGATCAACAGCCGCACTCTGAGGTTGGAATTTGTGAATATGGATCCCGGTGAGGTATCTGGCACAACATTCATAAGTATACAGTATATATAGAGGTGAGGAGGAGGGAGAGACAGGAGAGGGAGAGACGGAGCGGGGGAGAGGAAGGGGTGAGAGCGGTGTCAGTCTTGAGTGGGCAGAGGAAGCCGGTGCTCAGCGAGCGAGGAGAAGGAGGGGGGGGGGGGGGGGGGGGGGGGGGGGGTGCCTTCACTGAGGAAGCGCCTTCAGGATGGCGTTCACCTCCTCTGCCACGGCTGTCAGCGCAAACTCGAACTGCTCCTGAGGAGGAGGTGGGGGGGAGAAAACAGGGAGGGGGGGGTTTAGTGTGTAAACAAATGTAATGGCTCAGGACCGTCGTCGCCGGGTGATTGGCAGCTGCTGCCTCGCCCCCCCCCCCCCCGACCCCGGCCAGCACATGCGTGACCGGCGCGCTCGGAGTGCACGCGTCCCCGGCGCTGCCATCGATCCAGCCAGGTGTGTCTTAAAATGGAGCTTTTGTCTCAAGCTGTCTCTCCGCGCGCCCCGGCTTCGCGCCAGCGTGTGTTTGTTTGTGAGTCTGACTCACGCTTCTCCCCGAGGAGCACAAAAGGGGTTGATTGATGTTTGCCCCACGGACCTGGTGTTTTTAAAATGCTCTCCTCTCCCCAGGCTGCGGGCCACGGGGTCCTCTCACAGAGAAAAGGTACGTAGGAGTTTGGAGGGAACCGTCTTTAGATGTGTCAACACACAGGCTGCCACAGTCTGGCCTGAGGATAGGCTGAATCAATACAGAGGAGTCACTAGTGGCCGTGCCTCTCTCTCGCTCTCTCTCTGCAGTGGAGATGCTTTCTATTTTTATGTGTCTTCTGATGTTGTGATGCAGCTTTAAAATATGTATGTACACGCATCTACTGTTTATGCTGTTGTTGTTGTCCCCAGCTGCATTTAAACTTCTGTAATAAAATAACAGAGATATTCAGTTTTTGCTCCTGCTGCGCTGTTCCCCGTTCCGCCGCTAGGGGGAGCTCAATCTCTGCTCCGCACGTCATGTCAGGCTGGGAAAAAAAAAGGGGAAAAGGCCGCGCACACGTGCCGTAATTAGTCCTGCATGTAGATGTGTATTAAACTACTTAGCCAGGAGAAAAAACGGTAAATAAAATGTTCCTTGTGAGCTCGATTCCAAAAAAAAAATGAAGCAGCAACATTAAGCAGGAAAATAAAGATAATTGGCTGTCCAATCCTGGAGAACTAACTTTAAATTTCATAGCTCATTACAATCTCATTTTTGTGTATACCCACAGCATGAAGCAAAGTGGAATCAACAATACTACAATATGATTTCATTTAGACTTGTCAGGGAAGAAAAAGAGAGAGGGCCTGAAAAGCGTGTCTCTGCTGAACAGAGCAGGGCTGTAAAGGCGGCATTAATGAGCCATCGGGAAACGCTGGTAGGAAGCAGCTCACCACCGCTGCATGAGCTCTGACTTGATCATTATTAGCTTTCTTTTTATTCCTTTCAAACGCAAGACAAAAACAAAGCTACCTATTTGCGTCAGTGTGCGGGAGAAAATGATTTTTTTGAAGCAGCGAGAGGTGGTGGTGGTGGTGGTGAGGGGGGGGGGGGGGGGGGGGGGGGGGTCACCAGCAGACAGCTGATCTTTAAGATAAGATAAAACATGGGAAAAAAATTGAAAGAATATTTGACATTAAAACACAATTTGGTTCTCATTGTGAGGGTTCGCTGCTTTTTAATGTTTTACTTTCAGGGCAAGTTGTTCGGTTTGAGCTGTTTGAAAGACACAGATGTCATATTTGTGTGATGTTAATTTATTCACACTTTTTGACCTTTCATAGACTAAACACTAATCAGTAATCAAAAGAAGCTTGTTCGCAGCTCTTGTTCCACCGCTACTCAATGTTTCTTCAATTAATTGCGCAATTTACATATAATATAAAATCAGTGCATGTAACATTTTAGGTTCACTATTTGACTTAGATGCTGCTGGTGAACGTGGGACAGTTATCTTCACAGGAAATGTGCTGTAATCCCCCAGCAGTTAGAAATGACCACCTCGTTCTCCCTCAGTAGACAATCGTCCGTCTGAATGGCTACACCCCCACCCCTGCCTCCCGGTCCCCCTCTCCCCCCGCCTCTCTGACTCAAAGCCGGGGACCTTACCTTTGTCTGGACCATGCCAGCTCTCTGGTCTCTCAAGTGCTCCAGGGTAGCGGCAATATCAATCTCTTTAGCACCTGCAACAGACCAAAAATTGGAGTGAGTTCAAAGCAGCGGAGTAATCCAGCTCACATCTGTCAATCTCTCTTTATACTGGGCTCCCTTTGGAACAGCACAGCGATTGAAAATTATTACATTCATCCCTCGAAAGACTTGGACGAGAGCCACAGACTGTTTCGTGATAAAATATGCAAGCGCATACTTTTGGCGTCTTGGAAAATTTGCAATAATGCATTCAAAAAAATGCTAAGCGCCGCCTTCTTTGAGAATCTTGTTTTGGAAATTGGTCTAGTTATGTCCAGCGATAACGTCTACTAAGAGCTTTTTGATACAAAATTATCAGAGTGTGTTCATGCGTGCATGTATAACCCAGTCTAATTAAAATGATTTATTGCCTTTGCAGCAGCCACACCAGTGATTAACCTACGCAACAGTTGCTCGCCTTCAGCAGTGATTAGGTGCTGTTGAGTTGTGTCTGCTCTGGCTGATCTTAATCTGGAAATCTTATTCTACTCTCAGATTTATGGATTTCAAGGAGCACGCCAGAGCTCATTTGAGGCAGAGAGGAGCACTGAACTTTGAAGATGTTTTTGAAAGTGAAGCAGAGAAAGGAAACCAGAGAGATGGCGCTAAAAAGGAAAATGTATGTGTGAGAGTGAGTGAGACGGAGAGAAAGAGGGATTTAATGCAGCTGGACTTAATACTCCAAGTACTCCAGTGCTCCGACAAGACTTTCATGTTTCAGAAGGGCTGGATTCCAAAGTTAAGCTCAAAAGAGGCTTTCCAAGCAAATAAAAAGCTTTGGACAGTGATATTATGTTCATTGTAGAAATTCAGAAAACAAAGAGTTAAAAAGAGACTAAGTGGCACGTTTCATCACCACGAACTACAGCGCACAGAAGTACACGAACTCTATTCACAATCGGCCTGACTGACAGCACACAGGCAGCGAAGGGAAGGTCTGCTCTGCTAACCTGTCCTGATGGGGGGTGGATCTCACATGGAGGGTTTGAAGGTCAGAGGTCAAAGGACAAAAGGCACAGGGGTCAGCTAAGCTATGCACAGCTTTAAGATGATGCAAGAACCCAACTCGTGGAGAACAATGGAGATGTGGAGGTGCAAGAGTTTGACTGAAATTAAGCATATGCATATATATATATATATATATATATATATATATATATAAATTATATGTTTTGTGTGTTTTTAGAGATCTAAAAGATAAAAGGCAGAGAGTCTTTTTTGTTGCTTTGCTTTGGAAAAATGTGCTAAGTCGGTATGAAAATTGCAGATAATGAAATGTAACAGCACCTGGATGTGTTGTGAGCTCAGACAGCTGAGTTTCCACTTATTACACAGCACTGGCAGTGAATGCAGGGCCGCTGCACTGTATGCGCTATCTAAATTCTTGCTACAGGTCAAAACGGTGTGACAGCGGCTTAAATAGAAAACTACTAATGTGGGTGTACTGTGGGCTTCCTTTCATTTTCCTTCTCTCGGCTCTCTCTTTGTTCTGCTCTCCCCACTCCAAGCAGCTCCCTCCACGTCTGCCTCTGTGTTCGCTGCCTTTGGAGGCCTCCGAAAAAAAAAAATGTAGTCACCCTCTAATGCATCCCCAAGACCCTCTGTGGAAAATGAGAGGCTTTAGCGTTGCCAGGGCAACACTTCAACGCGAGCAGGCAGAGTGAAAGTCATTGATCGTTACCTTTCGCCATCCTATTGAGGACCATGTCAATCAGAATGTAAGTCCCACTCCTGCCGGCTCCATCGCTGCAGAGAGCCAAGAGAGAGACGGAGATCATTAAGGTGGCAGCGCTGCAGACGCTTTAATCTCCCAGTGTTTTCCTTATAGGAAACAAACTGCTCATTTACATCTGCGTCTGCTGAGATACTGTGCAGTATATTTAAACCCAAATGAGTCCAGACATACAGATCCACACAGCTCCATCTGCCCAAAACCTCACCACAGATAAAACAGAATACTTAATTAGCACAAATCAATACTAATCCTCAATGTTCTAATCAAAATACCTGAGGAGATCTGAATATTTGATGTTCCAATAAATGTGATTATGTTAAACCTTTGCACACAAGTGCATGTGTGGTCTTGAGACTCGCCTGGCTGCTGGAGAGGGGAACGGTGTGTGAGGCACACTGGGGACAAAGGCTTTTAAATGCATGCACCTCAGGAGCAGAGGAGAGGGTGAGAGGCCAGGGGCGGTTCAAGAACAGCTTTTGGAGAGCCTTGCTTTTCCATTACTCCAGAGATAGTCTTATGAAAAGCCTCCCTTTGTGCCCGCCGGCCATTCAGCGGCTCTGCATGTTAATTGCAAACAAGGCGTGCACATCTCTCTAATAAAGGCAAGGCCAATAAAACAGGAGAGCGGCCTGAGCACTACTGCTTCATTAATCCACTGCTAGACACTCAGCGTGTACAGCTCCCTCGGAGGGAGAGCGGGCTGGCCGGCCCCATGCATGACTTAACAGGATGTGACTATTAAAAGTGGTCAGACAGATACCTGGTGTTTAATACAAACCAATCAACTAATTCAACCAAATGGGAAATGGAAGTGTCCTTGGCCGAGTGTGCCAGTGCTGCCACGCTATTTCCACACAGACCACAGCCTGTGGAATAAACAGCGCAGCTCCAGTGGACTCTGATAGGATGGATGTACTGAACGGGTTTAAATAAACAGCCTCTTCCCTCCAACACACAGACCATGACAAACACTCTCCATCCCACTTCAGCAACACTGTCATAAGCCTCCAACAGTATACTTGCCTGCAGTGAACAATTATCGGGCAAGACCGACCCCGGTAGCACTTGTTAACCTTTCTGAAATAAGAAAGAAAAATGCATGTTATTGTTAGCTTGATGCCAAGATGCCTAAACAGGTTAAAGTCTTTCTTTTATGTTTTTTTTTCAAATAATAATAACAGCGACAATTAAGTCAAATGTGACTCATGAGGGATTTGTGCTCTGCGGTCTGGATGAAATTAATGGCTGCAATAATCAAGGGAACAAAGAGAATCCTGAGAGATGCTCCCGCCTGTCAATCAATCACTTTAATTCGAGGATAGAGAGAGAAATGTGTGTCGCGCCACGTAAATAAATTGAGCATCAGCATTTCAGACAGCGTTATTGTGACATGTGGGTGATGGATGCGGCGGTGTGATGTTGTGATTGCCGACCGCCGACGCATTAACCCCGGCCAATTATGAATGTTCTACACCACAGGAGCGGTGAAGGCCAACAAGCCTTTTCACACCCCGCTGTTGCCATGGAAACTGACTACACTGAGAGCTTCCGCATCTCTCTGTGCCCCTCGTTTTTTTTTATTTTTTATTTTTTTTACCTTTCAACACCAAATTGAAGAATAAATGCACAAAAATTTCATGTCCTGTCTGTAGGTCATGAGCTCAAAATAAAGGGTCATATTTATTATTATTATTATGAATTATTATTACGACATTTCAGATATTTAAGAATTGTCTTTCCATTTTGTAGACCTATTGTTTGTTGTTTTTGTAGCTGTCTTTATTTTTCTTTCTAGATCATATTAAGCTGATTAAACTCATAAAAAACACATTAATTCCAAACATATTTTTGAAATCAGAACGCACCCTTAGTTAAAGAGCAAGTTTCCATGCAAGCCAGAGGAAGGAGCGGTGATTGGAGGGAGACAGAGAGTCAGGAAGGAGAGAAAGACAGTTTGTGCACAGGCCTGGCTGAGGAGAGACAGTTTCCAATGATCACTTTTGTGACTATGCAACTGGGCTCATATTACTAGCTGCAACATCACAAAAATGACACTGGCAACCGCAAAATACCAAGTTGGCCAAAACCAAGAGTGTACAGTACACTGTGTGGATCTGAGATCCCTGAATCACACAGTCAGAGCCTCCGATTCCCACTAACCTACAGCAAGATCGAGGGATTTGCGTCAAAGGCGGTCTAGTCGCTAAGGGAAACACAGCTGAGCCCTGCAAACAGATATCACATTAGCATAACTGACTGCAAACGTCACCCGGGTCATTTTAAAGAGTCTCTGTGAGCAAAGGATGACATGATAACATTGAACATCCTCCTTTTAACCATTTGCATAACAAACCAGAGGGACAGAGCTCATCCACAAATCAGATGCATCTATTCTCATTTGGAGGGCTTTTCCTGTCCCTCCTGGGTTCTCCCTCTGCTAGAATACATTATATGCAGAACATACAAGGTTATTCATTCACTAAAGCGTCCCTTCTCTCCCATGTTTTTAGCGAGACAGCTTTCATTTAATTGGGTGTCTGAATTAGGTGTTTTCTTTTCTTCTCAAGCCAAGCCAGGCAGTGCAGGGCTGTTAATTTACTGCATCACATGTGCTGGAGGGAGGTGAGGGAAATAGGGTCCAGGATGAAAGGGATAGTACAGAAACACAGTCCTTATTAGAACCACCGTTCTCTAGGACACCGAAAGGCAGCGAGGCAAAAGGGAGACGGACCAGAGATGTGCTGACAGAATACAGAATACAAGGAAGGTGATTAAGGACAAGCTCAGGATAACAGGCCGGTAATAAAGGTGATATCTGTCTGAAATCTGCTGAGCCGCAGCGACTGGGGGGAAGCCGGCAGGCTCTGCACTCTACCTGCGGAAGTCCAAGAGAGTCCGGGCCGAGGTGGGGATCCCGCGGTCCATCCAGGACAGGAAGTGGAACTGGGTGACGGTGCGGGTCTCGTTGGTCTGCAGGTTCTTCAGGTAGAAGCTCCGCACCAGGAAGTCCTCGCACCAGATGTGCTCGGACACCAAGTTGACCTGAGGCCACAGAAAGGGGCACCAGCGTAAGAAACCCAGCTCCCACCAGAACCTCCCTTTCATCTCCAGTGAGTAGAATCATTTCATGATTGAGGCTTTGCAGCGTTGGATGGACCGACCTCGTAGACGTGGTAGACGTCCGAGCCCTCGTCGGGCCAGTAGTGGTGGCACTGCTTGACTCCGTTTTCTGAAAGCGGGGTTAGCATGACGATGACCACGCAGCCGCTCTCCCACACCATCTACACACAGCAAGACCGCCGTCAGTCACGCGGACGACTTTACGACCGGGCCGCTCGGACCAGCGCATCGCGCGTTAACGTTGTCTCGCATTGGAGTGAAATTGATTTCTTAATCTTGGTCCAGGAAGTAGGAATAAATGTCACCTCTCCACGTACGACAAATGATAAACATCGAGCCGAGCAGCAGGAGGGCGCATCTCGAGCCCTCCGTCGCTCAGCCGCCGCCTGGTTGGGATCACAACATGGAGCGCTGCTGCTGCTCCATTTCATATTATCACTATCTAATGTGTCCTTGGGAAAAATACAAGCCCATGGCAGCCATTAGGAAAATGAGGAGGAAACGCGGGTTTTATGATTGCTATAAAAACACAATGGGTCTGACTATACACTAATCACAAGCTTCTGTGATCCAGCCCAGTGGACACATTACACGCCAACTGTGCCAAGTGTGCCAACTGCGCCAGGATTTGATGAGATTGGGCAAGGTGATAATATGAGGCAATATTATCCAATTAGTCTTAGAAGGTTTGGCAAATATTTGGAGGTAGCGAGGAAAATTCTCTATTAAAGGCTCTGTCGGCTGTGTTTTTTCGCATTTGTGATTAACAAGCTGCAAAAGAAGAAGGTAAACGGCGCGGGAGCAAGCGGGAGGAGCGCCGAGGCGGCGGACGGCGATGCAGGGACGGGAGACGGACGGAGGAGCGAGGGATGAGGCGGTGGAGGAGCGAGGAGTGGAGGATTAGAGTGCTGCCTGGGGCTGCTGTGGATTAGATAGGACGGAGCAACCAGATTTGCCTCCTGCACGGTCCATTTGCATGAGCGCGCCAGTGTTTCCCTGTTTGTTTACTTTTAATAGATGGAATTAACGCCTTTCGCTTCCTGCTCCGATCCGAGGACAACCGTATTGAATAATGAGCGGCCACCGCTTCCTCCCAGACACAGAACTGCTGTTAGGTGTGTCAGTCAATCAGCGTCTAATTTCCCATTATTTCCTGCCTAATTGGGAAAGAGTTGGAGCCGAGTTCACGACTAAACAGCTCATTTCTTTAGATGACGCGTTTATTCACCTGGCAAACAAACAAACTGACTACGAGATAATTATCAGCTGTTTTATTTGAGGCACAAAGTAAACACGGAAACAGAGTTGGGGGCAGATTTTGTTCATATTCGTGCTGTAGTCGTTTGTTTTATGTCTAGTAGTCAGTTAAGGTTTATGTCTGCGTAACAGCTATGAAGCGTCCTCTTTTTGATGTCCAGACCACATTTCTGTGTTTACTGTAGAGCGATTTACAGCAGCAGCTCTACTGTGTTTCTTGTACTGGCCGATGCCTGGTGACAAACACCCCATTGTCTCAACGTCAGCACTATTGTAATTATACAAACGGGGAAGGTATTCAGTAGCGGGGGCAGCTGGTCTGCCAGGATTTATGCGTCACGCTTACACATCCTGGTCACGGCCAGCCGGACTACCGCACCATATGGAGGTGAGGGGTCCACTGGCCACGAGAACATCATTCAGGACACACCTCCACACCAGCAAACCAGAGCGGGGGGAGAGAAATGCTAATACGAGCCAACGGCAGCATTATTTTAAATCGTATGAGACGTGGGACTTCTACAACTAAAACCTGCAGATTTCCAGTCGCGATCCCGCCGGTGACACTGTTTTATTGATGTCGTAGCAGCATCATTACCTCCAGCCCCGGTGCCTCTCATGTATTACCATTACATAACAAGACGCAGTGCTACGCAAACAGTTTTGCTTAAACAATTTGAGGTATGTTCATCCTCCAAGCAGTGAAGTGCCCATAGTGCTTCAGAGGGTACAAACAGGAAGTATGTTGCTGAAGAGCCTATGTAGATGCAAACGTACATTTGTGAGTTTTAAAGAAAATAATTTACAGATTTCTGCATAACCTGAAAGTACACAGTAGGTTGGAAATCATTTCTGTGAGTTATTAGGAGTCAGTGACTGTGAGCAGTTTGTACAGATTGCAGCAATCAGGCATTGGGACTGGATATATTTAAACAGTGCAAGGTCATATTTCCCATAGTAGTGAATAGGAAGAGGATTAAACCTATTTTTGTACACCAGCTATAAGAACAGCTGTATGTGTTGTTATCTTACACACTAACTTAGCTAGCGATTTAAATGTAACGATAAAATACGAGAAGCACCGTAACTGCTTTACTTTATCGATCCGTCTAATTGTTTCCTGTCTGGACGACGATAAAGACACAACCGCCGGGGTCAGACAGCGCCGTTCTGTTGAGCCGCTCCCAAACCCTCAGCGCTGTTGAAAGCAAACAGCAGGAGATGAAAGCCGCACAGTGAATGAGCTTCAGATGAGTTTTACCTGCCAGAAGTCGGCCACGGTGGAAGGAAGTGGGCCCTGCGAGGCGATGTAAGTAGGGTTGCGGGGGTCATGGTCCATCTGGGAGAGAGGGAGCGGAGTGTCAGGCTGTGTGTGGATGGAAACACAATGCTTGGACCATCTCTTTTGTACTACAGCTGCCACGAACACACATGGTGCTGTATAGAAGGGCAGGTTTGCCAAAGCAGATATGCTTAATGCAAATAGAAAGACGCCGTCTTCTATCAAGAAGGACTGTAGTTTTTTCACCAGAAACCATGAGCTCTTATTGGAGCAGACTGACATACTGTATCTAACTTTGAAATAAACACTCATAACTCTGCAGTGTCGATGGAAAGGCCTCCAGAGATGACGTTCAGATATAATATTTGTCATGTATTTCTGTAGAAACATGGCACAGCCTGCAGGCAGCTGACACCAGGGACCTGGATGTGAAGATGGGACATGCTGTAATGTGGTGTAGGTGTTGTCTGGGCTGCCTCCAAAATCTATGATCATATTTAAATTTTTTTATTTTCTTATGCACATGTCAAATGTACAGTAAGTTGCATTTGTGAAAATAGGTGCGTATTCAACTATGTATTATTGGGCTACAGTTTATTTCACTACGATTATTTATATTAACTACAGTATCTAACCTTAAGTTTTCTTCTCTGAGGAAAATCCAGAAACTCATTTTTAGAATATAAAATGCATTTGTGCACGACTAATAGAAAAGATGAGGCATATTCAGGCATGTAGCAATATCAAACACTACTACAGAAGGTGAGAGGGTCATAATTCATGGCTCTTTCATTCTTTCTGCACCTGTGTTTCCTTCCAACAACCTGTCAAGGACACGCAGCCTGTACGAGCCTATAGGATCCAGCTTTTCATTTCATCTCTTCGTGTGTTTCTGCTTAAGGACCCTGACACTCCAGCTTGAAAGGATGCTAATAATAGAGCATTTGCTTCATAGCTAAATATTACCATAATGCTTCTATCTCCAAATGTTTAATAGCCTCAACAACAGGATTAATTCTTAATGCGTGGAGCTGCTGATGAAAAACAAAACCTACAACTTCAGACCAACATTTTCAATAGAAATATCATTTCTTTTATTACTTACTAGCTCACGTCTGCTTGTTTTTCTTTTCTTAAGTGTGGATCAAAGTACCGCATTGTGTTCCTATAATTTATTTTTCCAACATTTTTTATACTGGTTTTATTTTATTATGGAATAAACGATGTTACACGCATTATTTTTTATGTAACTGTCTTTCATGTGAGGAGGAACTGTTTATTCTGGGGATCATAATTGTCACTAACTGATCTTTAAGGGGGAAGAAGTGATGCATTAGTGACAGAATAATGTTTTATCTTAACATGTAAATAGTAGCCTTGCTTTAATTGACTGGGTTGTTTTCATCCTTCCTCACGTGATCTCCTCCACAGAAATGAAAGGGCGACGCTGAATGCTACTCCTGCCACTCCGTTCAGGCAATCTCAAGGACACAGACATGCTGTAGCTGTGTGCTGACACCCCTGCATGAATACTAAAGCGCACACATGAAAGACCAGCCCCGCGTTTCAGCCGTCCCGCCCTCGTTATTGTGGCAAAAAGATTGACTGGAACAAAAACGGTGAAAAGTGCTCGTTAGTTTGAAGCAAAACATGGAGTAATAAAACAGTTCGCTGGAACGTCTCAACTTCCAGCACCTCGCTCCTGTACAGTGCAGCATGTCCTCTGTCTGTATGAGACAGCTCAGGAGCCCAAACGCGGCTTGGGCTCGTCCCAGTCGGTTTAAAGGCGAACGCATGGGGAGCAGGTGGGGGAAAAAACAAGCCACATAACGTTTGACTGTGTATAAAAAAAAAAAAAAAAAGGCGCCTGGCTAGACAAAGCAGAGCAGCTCTGACCGCACTCTGTGCCACTGTGCATCCCTTTGAACCGTGTCACACTAATGATGGCGCACACGCGGGAGCGCCGGTCGGCCGCCGACCATTATCCCAGCTTCTCCCGGCGTGTGCGCGTCACCTTGCGCCTTTGCGGGGAGCTCGGCCGTCCCTCTCCCTCTGCCTCCCCGACCCCGGATTCCCAGAAAGACGCCACAGAGTATTTACTCGTAGGCCACTGCCCCGGAGCTAATGAGCAAGAAGAAGCTGCACTGACAGACATAATTATCACAGTTTTGCTGGGCTCAGCCAGGGGTCCCTTTTGTGGTGTAATTACTGTCCATTCAGCCACACACCACTGCATCTGCCATTATTTCGCCCATCTTCAATATCTGTTTGTGCTCTGCTTTTTTTTTTACTGCACCGAAACAGCCTTGGATGTATTTTATATCATTTTTCTAATGCTCCAATTATTATCTATTGCTCCCTTCTTTCCTTGAATTATTATGTTTATTATGTTCTATAAGATGGGGAATAGCACACTACAGCACTGCTTAAATAAGCTAAAAACCTTTATGAATATGCCATTAGAGAAAATGGAGGAGTAAATAGAGCATCTAAAATTGCCTATTGTTTGATTCTGAAGAGTAATAGGCTTTCAGTGCAGCTGTGTGTGCTACCCTCATCTATCTCCTCAGAAATTTTGGCACTGTATTTGAAATGCATAGTTTCCTGTTCCCTTTGATGGAATCCCTTTTCAGCTGCCTCAGGGGAAATCATGACTGGCAATGTTTTGGGTGGAAAATACTAAAAAAAAATCACCTTAGCCCTCGCCAACAGTGAGGTCTGTCCAGATTTGCGGAAGAATACATTTGTTTACTGACAAGTTATGTATAATTCTTTTAGTGCAGATGAAAAAGGTGCATCTCCCGGGAGCGGCCATTTTGAAAGCACAGAAGGTAATAATGTGATTCAACAAGACACGCGGAATCCACTGAGGATCCAGGCACCGAGAACAAAGTTTTAAAAAAAGATCAATGCACTTGGATTGATGACAAGTCCTTTGAAAAATCTTTTATCACAGAGAAAAATCCAGCCACAACAGGTGTCCTGTTGCAAAAACAGCCTTCAGAGACAATAGACTATTAGCCACAACATAGAACTGTAATGAATAAACACAACTCACGATTGGGCTGGCATTGATGTAATCTGAGTTGCTGTGGTTGTTTTCAGCTTTCAAGGTGATCCTGGAATGATCGTCTGTAATAGAGATGCATAATTCATCAACATACCGATCCACGGTTGTTCCTCCCCACAGTCACGGGAGCGTTTTGAGCAGCAACAGAAGAATGTGAAACTGAAAATGATGTAGGAACTGCGGTTTCATCAGACTTTCATCATATGCCCTCAGCTGCTCAAAAGGAAATGTTCCAAGTGAAATCATAATAAAATATTTTACTTTAAAACTACTCTAAGTAGAGAGCCTTAAAATTCTCTTTTACTTGAGCAAGTAAAGCAGTTGCAATGTTCATACATCTGTTTAAATCAACTTCAGAGCCTCTTCAGTAACAGACGCGAATACTGTACATTTTTCTGTATTTAGTTTTAAATCCTTATTTTATAATTAGCAAAAAGCATCTTTATGTATCTTATTTTAAGAATAGCTTAACTATTAAAAACATCTTCTCATTGCAACTGTTCTTGCAGTCAATATGGCCGACGGTAACCTAGCAACCCATCAATTGTCACCAGAGTCAAATTCACTGGTAAATCCTGATTGGTGCATTGAGCCATGTGACACCAGTGCACTCTAATTAGGCCCAGCCCCCTCTTAGTTACTGTTGCTAGGCTCCTTAACCTGTTTTCACATGTGCGCTGTCAAAAAGCAGATTTACTCTAGATTTCACATACACACACAAAACCTTTAGTGGCTTGAAAAAATAAGCATCAACATATGATTTGAAAATACATTTTTTTTGAATTTTAACCCAAATAAAGAACAAAACAAAGCCTCTAAGGTCTGATATACGGAGTCAGGGGTATTTTTTCTAAAGTAACCTTTAAGTCCTCATAAGAATGCAGACAGCTAAAAACATTACCCTCCTAAAAAGTCTTAAAGCAAGTACAATTCCATTTATTCATCACCACCACCACGGCAGAGACCTTTACTTTTTACCATGTAAACCAAAGAAAAAATGAGCCATTTAAATGTACTCACATACAACTACGGCGTCTGAGCGGTTCCTCTTTGAGTTCTGCTCGCCCTGCCCCACGCTGCAGGTGCCTGGCTCTGCCTGGTAGGAGCAGAGGGCCTCCCACTCGCGCTCCAGACGGTTCTTGTTCTTCAAGTGGTCCTCCATGTACGACTGGAGGAGAACAGAAACCATCTCAAACACGATCACAAGGAAAACAAAATGTACCTCAAAATACAAAACAGCAATCAGTGAAATAAGAAACCTGAAATATGGCTGTAAATTATTTGTAGAGTTGTATATTTACAACCCTGTTGTCAATATGAGCTATGCTATAAATATTATAAACTAGAGCAACAGCACCTCTCATTTAAAGCTATGATCAGGTGTCACGAAGCGTTATTGGCCTGAGCTGCTGCATAGCATAACAACTAGAAGAGGATGCTGCTGGAGATCTGGGTGGGGAACGTTTGCTAATGTTTGCATCTCTAGGTGTTTGACTGAGAGGGGGGAGAAATCACACACAATTAAGACCCCTGAAAGGTTTGTCTGCATTGGAAATACTTCAGGGGTGTTTCAATCACATCCCTCACTGCTTGCACAGCCACTGATAAGATTGTCTGCATTTAAGCCACCGCTTGGAGAAGGCAAAATTGAATTCGCTAGAGAGACAAAGATGGAAAAAGAGGAGAAGGGGGAGGTGTGTGTGTGTGTGTGTGTGTGTGTGTGTGTGTGTGTGCGTGTGTGTGTGTGTGTGTGTGTGCGTGTGTGTGTGTGTGTGTGTGTGTGTGTGTGTGCGTGTGTGTATTCTCCCAAGTCTTATGGAGCTTAGAGGCTGTAGTTGGCAAGAAGAGTCTTTCTTAGCGTAGCGCCATGTTTCACTTTCTCTCCTGTATCATGGCTCCCCTCCCAACGGGGTTAAATGGTTTAGTCCGCTATTGTTTGAGGCAGAAGATTACAAACTCATAAACTGATGTCAGGGATCAGCTGGCTAATACAATGAAAGTGACACCCAGATGTGCTGCGTTTTTATCCCACATTAAAGGCAGTGAAGGCAGGTTGGGCAGAGAGTGACGCTCCATTGTTGCATCTGATTTATTCCCCCCTTCCCGTTAAAAGGAGAGCTCATATTTTGGACAATGTATACAATCCCTATCCTGATCCTAATCAGAAAAACGCTTGTCTATCAGATAATAGGCAATTACCCTTTGACGGCTCGTGAATTCACATGTCGACCGCATGCACGCGAAGGAAGTTAAGTGACTTTTAAGAATATTACAAATGCTACAGACAATAGCAATCAGAGATCATTGTTAGATATGATAACAAAGGTGCCAGTCAGGTCTTAAAAGCCACAGTGAGAAAGAAAACGCGTCCTTGTGATTAAGGCAGCTGTATAATGAGAGTCCACGGCAGCATAATGTGTTTTATCTGCAGCCATTAATGATTTTTTCTGAAATACTGTACCTCAAACTAGTTCTCGGGGCACTTTTAATTTTCGGAATCCCCCCCAATGCTAACGTCAACTCTAATAGTGGGCAACAGTTCATGTGCTGTTCATGTGTATTGCTGTGCATCGCCTACGCAAACATACACTGCTGTCTTCCCAAGGAAATGACAGCATGTCATTATGGCCACTTGACAGAGCCTGTCACCACCATGCTCTTGTCACCCCGCACAAGTACTTTCTGCTTGCCAGCCTGACAGCGTTCCACCTCCCCTACCAATATTACATCTCCATGTGCTTGATACATCCACTCTGAATTGCATCCCATTCTATTCAAACGATGCCCTGAATCGATTCCATTCCAAATTCATATTTTCGCAGCTTAATGCAATGCAGACAGCAGGCCCTTATCAGGCCCTCCCGTTTCTAGGGGAAGGCAGTGGACCGTGGCGTATTCCAGAGACAGGGTAACGAAGGTTTAGTGAATGGGGGGATTATGTCTGCCAATCAGAGGGCTGGGATGGGAGGCCTGGGTGTCAGGGAAACAATATCTAATCCTTCCTAAGCAGTCTCCTCAGCAGCAAAGGGTGCTGGGTGAAATCAGGATGAAGGGACGCCCAGCGGAGCCAGACACAACAGGTAACACATTACCGACAAGCTCTGCGGTAACAGTTTGTGCTTTGTGATATGATAAACAGGAGAGAAAGGCGGATACAAAGCATTATTAGCTATGTTTCTGTAAGACTAAATATATGCAGATGAAAGGAACACGCTGTGTTAAAAGGAGCAGAGAACGTCTGTTTTGCCCACAAACCAAATATAAAATTTCAAATGAATGTCACCGAAGGCAGAACATGGCTCCTGAGTCAAAGCCTTCTCTTTTTGGGCAAACATTTCATCATTTAAAAAAAAAACAAACAAAAAAAAAACAATAACTACTGAACATAATGAAAAGAGCCTCAAGCCACATTATTATTGATTTGTTTTCCTTCGTGAGGTGATTAAGACAAGGGAATTCCACAACAGCAGCAACATTTTACTATGAGCATTTTGACCATAGGCCATAGACAGAGATGTTTTTCTTGTCTGTGATGAAAAACAATTACAAAGTGCTGTCCATGGTGCTGAAACAAAGCCGGCACTGCAGCAACAAGCACAAGCATGTAGCAGCGGTGGTTCTATGGTCGTACTGCACAAGGAACAGGATGAAGCTTTGGGGAAAAAAATGCAGTAAATGACTCAGCACACAGAGGCATCCAATTTCAGTTTTGAAGTTGGAAGCTGTTACGCAAGACTTTTCAGGGCTTAAGATGGACAGAGCAGTGGAGTGGAACATCATACTTCATTTGTCTGGGTGGCACCTACGTCTAGTGCGAGCATGCATGTTTACGTGTATGTGTTCGAGGTGGTCGAGCCTGGAGGAGGAAGAAAAAGAAGAAAAAAAAACGGCATCTGTGCTTTGGAAAGCGGGGTATTCATCATTCTTCTCCACACGATGTGAGCTCCAAAAAAAGCAAGAGAGGGGAGATGAGAGGAGAGCAAAGATGGGAAAATATAGGTCTGAGATCAGTGATAACGAGGCAATCTCACACATGGTTTCATGTGAGATGGTGGTGGAATTTTAAAGAAGCCCCTATAGGACATCTCCATGTCATTCACAGTGAGAAAGAAAAGTGAAAGTCCCGCGTGTTTCACCTTTCTGCATTGTGATGCCTGCATTGCTCCCGTGAAAAACCGGGGCTAATAATAATAGCTCCTAGAAATGATTCACAGTGGCTCTTTTGTTATTGCGGGGCTAAATGCTTTTCTATTGTCAATGTTTTCAAAAGGGGCTTCACAAACAAGCCTTGACGAGTGCAACAAAACCCATCTATTACCACCAATACAAGGCATTACTCAGATTCACTCTCATTCATTATAGCCTCCCAATATAAAAGCTAGACATGCAGTGTGATGAATGCGCTCTCCATTAATGGAAACACTGCAAGGCATCTATCCATCTCTTTTATCAAGCTTGTCTGAAATGAATGAAGCAAAAGTTGAGCAAAATTAAAACAATCCATTGTGTGTTTGTGAAAATGTTGGAGCCCAAAAGCTTTTGCCCCTTAAAAGAAAAAAGAAAAAAAACTTGAACATTTTTGGAAATGATAATCATGTAGGTAATGACATTTTTACTTTTGCATCATGCAAAACAATTTTTTTTTATTTTCTACAGCGAAAAGAAAGACAGCAGGGGTTAGAGGAAGGAAAAAAAACAGCAAAGAGAGAAGCAGGATGAAATGAGAAGGGGAGAGGGGAGAAATGTGAGTAGGGGCGAAGGAAAAGTTGCAGGAAAAAAAACGAAGACAACAGAAGACGAGGGAAGAAAACAGCAGGAAGCGTGAAAAACAAAGATAACAGGGTTCTAAAGGGAACGACGTGATGGGGGGGATGAAAAAGAGACAAAAAATAGATAAACACAGAAATCAAGCTGTTGGTTTTCAGCACAGAGAACATTCAGGCACACGCATCTGGAGGCTGCACTATGAGGCCGGTGGATCAGTGGCACACAGCCTCTGATGGCCTCTTACTCACCACCACAGTAACATTAGACTGGTTTTATTAAAAATAGATGGGACACTTGTACAGAACATTAGGTTCCATAGTACATTCAAAGCATTTAGTGATTACTTGTAGGTTTTTATTTCGACTATTAATTAGGAGGCTTTTATTTTATGCCTGTTTAAGCTGCTTCCATCCATTACTGCGCGTTTAGGAAACAAGTTCTTCTACGCTATTATTTTTAGTTAACATTTTTAAGCATTAAATAGCTTCTTTATTCCAGCTATAATCTGTTATTCCCAAAGTGCTATTTAATGACAAGTACTGTACACTTAGTGGAAGTTCCACACGGGATCTTTTCAGCCTTCATTCTTTTGTTCCGCTCCTTTGAGTTAGCTGTTCTGCTTTTAGTCTGTAGTTTCCACATGCTCCATATTTATGTGAATGTCTTGTTTTTAAAATCACCTCCACAATGTATTTACCACTGACATTAATTCACGTCTGACCTAACGGGCTCTAAACACACTGTGGCAGGTTTTAAGCTTTGGTTTATAGGCAAATGAAATATGATAAGATCTGTGGTTGTTAAGTTGTGACTATCAGATAAGACCAGGCAAAGCACGTCCCCCCTTATATGAGGCACATGACACGTGTCTGCCAGTCAGAGCAGCATCCTTACCAGTATCATGTGACCGGTGGAGATGTCCATATTGGAGGGCACCGGCTCCTCGCACCAGGACGACGTGCTGCTGCGGGTGGAGGGACTGGCCGCGGGCCCATCGCTGAACTGGGACGACACGCTGTTGAGCCGCGAGTGGCGCAGGGTCTCCGGACGCTCGACGCGCTCCGACGCCCTGATTGCCATTCGCTGGCGACACAGCTCCTGGGGATTAGAGAAGACGCCGCTGAAGCGCTGGATCATCGGAAAAAACGCTGTTTTTTCCCCAGTCGTCTTTGAAGCTTTCACGTGTTTATCCCCCTTTGTACACATGACAATAGTTGTATGTATGTTATGTGCTTATCCACGCTGTTAGGGGCTGAGTTCTGAAAATGCACCTCCTGACTTGATCTGTCCTCACCCGCCTGTAGATTAATGGCTTATCCTTGTGGATTATGGAGCTTATACTAATTATGTCAAAAATACATGGTTGAGGAACTCGACACGATTTACAGAATAAATTCAGCATGTCACACCTGGCTGCTGCACGCCGCCGCTTTTCATGGATAAGAATGGAACCAAACATTAGCTCCTACAGTGAAATGGTGCATTCAGTCGCCACGCGCTCACGCTGGACGGGCAGAGAGTGAAGAATACCGCCTCTAAAAGAAGAGCTTGGATCCATTTCCCCCAAAATACGGCAACATAACAGAAAATGCTATTCATCCATCAAATGGGATTTCCAATATAAATGTATATAACCACACTGAACCAAAGCAGAAATGCACTGGCAGAATTGTAAAGTATAATCTCCCACTTTGATCGATATCTCCAGTCTGTGACTTGCTAAAAGACCTAATGCTATGAAGATTACACTCCTCCCAATGACTCAGCTTTTCTCCCATCATGCCTCGGTGCAGAGACAGTGCATTAAAAACTGAAAGACTAGGCATTATCTGCAGGACTGGAGTCTGAAAACCACAAGCAGGAAGAAAAACTCCAAAGAAAAAGCATCAACTTCGGCTGATCAGGGCAGTTTTATTCAAGCAAACAGCGTCTCCACGGCCACGCCAGTATTTTTTTATTTTTAATTTAAAATCAGTGAAGCCAGCCACCTCCAGAAATCTGACAATCCATACTCAATTAATGACAGCGAGGACCGAGAGGACGGAGAAAATGCCTTGTGAAAGAACACGCTATCTCTTGATCCATCATAGTGATATTTCCCTCTGGAGCACAGCAGCCTCTAAGCGCTGGTCTTGGATCAGCTTTCCTGCCGTCAGACTTTAATGATTAGCGCCATGAAGCAGTGCCCTGGGCCTTGGCCTTGGGGCAACATCCAGGTCCAGCTCATAATTCATCCTACTCCTTGTCACGATTCCTGCAAAGGCGCCGCGCTGCGCCGGAGCCGTGAAATCATCCCAGACGCAAGCAGGAGGGTGCACTTAGCAGACACGTAGAGCCCGGGCGGAGCACGGGTTGGGGGATTACAAGACCCGCACACTTTACCCCCTCTATCGATATACCAATATGAGGGAGAACAGGCCAAGGGGGAGCAAAGGCTACACG
This sequence comes from Betta splendens, assembly GCF_900634795.4. Lineage (NCBI taxonomy): Eukaryota > Metazoa > Chordata > Actinopteri > Anabantiformes > Osphronemidae > Betta > Betta splendens. Next base: position 19,153,471 of record NC_040884.2, read on the forward strand.
TGCTGCGTTAACAATATGTCTCCTCTCTACAAACAGCTCTCTCCAAACCATGAAGGCCTGACAGATATCACCACCAAAAAGATAGTGAGAAATGGTCAAATGTGACCAGTGAAAAAGATAATTAATTGGGAAAAACTAATTAGATTGTATGAGTTAATGTTAGAAAATAAAAGGTGTTTACATCTATATTTTATGATGTTATAGCACCGACAGCCCTAGCTTGTGAAAACTTGATTAAATATTGAAAATGTTAACGCGACATGCAGATAAATGTGTTCTGAGTGCCACGCTGGGCACAGCTGAGCCCCAGTGCTGAAAATCAATACGGCCCCGGCTGCCTGTGGCCCTGGAGGAACAGAGGGAATAGGTCACAACGGCGGCTCGCTCCACTGTTTCTGTCTCACTCCCTCTCTCTCTCTCCCTCACACACACACACACACACACACACACACACACACACACACACACACACACACACACACACACACACACACACACACACACACACACACACACACACACACACACACACACACACACACACGCACACACGCCTCGGCGGAGGGTGAGCATTAAACAAATGGTCGCGGTGAATACCTAGCGGAGGCTTGCGTCAAACATGCAAAAGCAAAGAGCTAAAATCAATGTAAATACACACTAAGGTTATTTCTGGTGTTCAATTATTGAATTGCACAATAAAACAATCAATTTAGTCCGCGAAAGCAAATCACACATCATGAGAGCAGGTAGAAGAGAATCAGTCAAACGTACATTCACATTAACAGACCCATAAACCAATCAGGTAATTCACTGTATCCAAACAGAGCACGTTCCTCCAATCAGAGAGCACAGGCTGAGCACGCTGGCCTCTGATTGGCTCACAGCGAAGGGCCGGGTCTAACCTGATAGGTGGCGGTAGCATCAGTGCTGGTATCCGTCCCCAGGCTGGCCAGCTTCTCCTTCATGCGGAGGTGGGAGCGCTGGCGCACGCAGAAGAAGGTGGCGGACACGGCCAGCGCCAGCAGGATGAAGAGCATGCAGAGGACGGAGAGCAGCAGGAACTGGCCCGACTCCACCCGGGTCTCCTTCACCACGGGGATCTGGGTCAGGCTGCCCCTCTGGAGGACACACAAACAGAGAGAGAACACACTGTCAGGGCTCCGTCTTCTCGCTGACTGATGTGGTGGTTTTTGAGTCGCGGCAGCCGCCACATCCAGTCTGGGTTCATCAGTTTTCACCCGAAGGCACGACAAGATCCTCAAGATCCTCTCTGGCTCTTTCCCTCCACCTAAAACCGACAACTGATTGGCCCAGTTCATTAGCCAAGCCCCAACACTGCCTTATATTATGCATTCAGTCTCAGTCAACCCTATTACCAGCCCCTGTCCAGTGTTGTCTCCACACTGTGGCCCACTATAGATATTTAAAACCCCATTTAATGCTGGCATGGGGTGGGCTGGCACTGTGCAGCTACAGGAGGTTGGGATACTAAAAGCTTGTGCTTAATTAGCTCCTCCGGTCCTGAGTTTGACTGCATTAGGCCCTGGCCCAAGCTACCAGGCTAATGGCTACAGAACTGGGAAGACACGAGTGGCCCAGACTGAACCTTTCCATCCACCACCGCTTGAAAAGCAACCCTGGAGGCGGAGGTTAGCGTTGGTCTCACTATACAGTGGCACACCTGGTATAAATGCGCTGTAATTTCATCTACAAGATTTTTATCAGCGTAGGTTCCAGGATTGGCCCGTGTGCTGATAATTGGGTCCATTTACCGCAGTGATAAGTCCCTGTAGGCCCCAGTGTTACAGCATATTTTGAGAGGATAACAGCAATAATTAGGAGCAATAAATGGGAACGTATAATTAGCGATAGCTAAAATGTAGCTACTGCTAAAGGTTGTCTTTGCTGATTACATAAAATGTAGGCCTTCTGCCAACTCAGTCTTAAAAACAGACAGATTCTGTTTGCCCAGAACATTTTACCTAAAATAAATCGACTACGACTGGCACAAAAACATGGGGTGTCTGTAACAGACAGTCCACAAGCCTTGATCTAATATTATCAGCCGCTTACATGCCGATAGCTATACAGCAGCAAAAGGGCAATATCAATAAGAACACACAAATACATCAGCGGGCTCCTAATTGTCTGCTAGCAATATTGAAAGATTGATGGGTGAAGTGAATCAAATCTACAACATGGGGAAAAAAAAGGAATGGCAGAGGTCTGACATTTAGCCTGAGGGTTTAATGGGGCGGCTGAAGGATGGTTACATCTTGTTACACCATTTTCAAAACAGGACACTTCACCTCAGACCAGCAGCAGCAGCAGCAGCAGCGTGGTTTGACCTTCTGGCTCGTAATTGCCAATGTTTTAGCAGTTGTGCAGGAGTCCAGGTCCTGTCGATTATTGTGTTGGGCCTGGCAACAGTTGCTGTTGATTGTAATTGCCATGGCTCGAGCATGTAGTTTCAATCAGGCATTAAGAGGTTGGACAACAACTGAGAGGCTTCAAGAGGCTCGTATAAGGGTACAGAGGGAAGATATGGCCTTGATCCAATGATTCGCCGGCGCTGCTCAGTGATCAAATGGATGAACAGACAGCAGGAACGACATTTTGAAATTAGCACTGTCTTCATTTACTAGAGTCTCATCTGACAATGCAAATCCTTTTATCCAGCTTCTGACATAATCACGCACACACACACACACACACACACACACACACACACACACACACACACACACACACACACACACACACACACACACACACACACACACACACACACACACACACACACACACACACGAATCTAGCACCCGAAAACCCAAACTCTCCTTTTGTTTTGTTTAAACACCTTGAAATGAATAAAACACATTTCCACTGTGGGAGCAAAAAAAGCTTTAAATGCACTGCAAGCATAAAAGAGCGTTTGAAGGCGGTGATCGTGTTAAAAAGAAACCAGAGATGCAGAAAGAGAAAGAGAAAAAGGGAGGAGATGTGAGGATAAGAGTCACATTCAGGGGCCTTCAGACTTCCATCTGTTGCATCTATTATTTTGGATTTTCTTTTAATTTGGCCCTAATTAAAATCTAACTAGTGTCAACTCAAAAACATATTCAGTTAAATTAAAGTAGATGTAAATTGGCAAATATGAATTATTTTAGCGAGGATTGTTCAGTCAGATTCATAATTAACTTCCAATCCAAATCTACCTGTTAAAGCTCTATAAACATATTTTACTCCCCTTAAAAGCATGGGAACCCTTGCAGGTTACACCCTCCATCTCTACCAGACTTTACCTAGCTTGTTCCTCCATCCTGTCTGGTGAATTAGTCAATGTGAGAGAAGACAAGGGGCAGATGGATTTCGGTGCTGTGGATTATTCAAATGATAAGAGGAAAGGTCAGGCGGAGGGGTGCTGTCAGGCCGGTTGGCTATCCATTCACTCACATCACACCACCCTCTCCAACACACAGCAGCTAAACTCCAACCAGCCTCAAAGTGTGATTATTTGTAACGGTGAGGGTAGAACAGCATATTAGTACCAAATCTTCTTCATATAAATCATTTTTCGTGAAAAGAAAATAGGAACTCAACAGTAAAAAGAGATCATGAATCAAATATTACCGTTCACTACTATCAAGCAAGCCTTTCCCCTAAGGTACTAGCTTTACTGTGTCCCTTATGAATCTATTTCAATTTGTAAAAAAACAATACTAGTCTCAGTACAGGTAAAATAATTATATAGTAGGGAATTTTGCAATTACACACAAGCAGAAACATTCATATAAAAATTCCAGCACATTACATTTTCATTTTAGCTCCAGTAATAAATTATAGAAATTGTACTAAATTGGAAATCGGCCATATTAATTAAAGAGATTTGCGTTTACTTTCCCTCCAAAATAGCGGACGTTTTACGAACACATACTGTAGCAAACGATCCAACCCCAGTTCTCCGGGTTTTGGAGTTGGAGCCGGTGCCGGGCAGCAGCAGGCAGAATGAACCTGCACTGAAACTTTGTCGTCTGCAGCCAGATGTGCTCACAGCAACCAGCGCGCCACAGATCCGGTGGGATTATTATTTTAAATTACTTTACGTTTAATTTCACTACATGTGCGCGCATATATTTTTTTCCTATGCTCAAACGTATTCCACGTCACAAGCGTTAGGAGCTGCCACCGTTACCAGATTATGGTGCTGGAAACAGCCTTCAAACCAGACATGTAATATTCTGCAACCCACTAAAACCATCCCATCCCTTCATTTGAAGGCGAATTAATCATTGTTCACAACTTGCCATGGCCGATCCCGTTAACGCTCCCCTTTACGCGTTTGACGCATTAAAACTTGCACACCGAATACGGCACAAAACGTGACGGACACACATTCGGGCCGGGAGATAATTACCTAAATCCATGTCGCGGGGCAGGGCGCACATTTCGCAGTTTGAACGCGGACAGGCGCGTCTTGTATTCCAGAGAGCGTGGTTAGTCACTGACGCCCGCCGCGGCTCCAAGAAGCGTCTGCGCGTCCCGCCGCCCACTCAGTCCGCTCCTCCAAAAGTTCCCCTGCGAGGATCCCATGCGTCCCCCGGCGCCAACAAAAGAGCGCGGCTTCAACACGAAGATGAAGAAAAAGAAGAAGAAGGAGGAGGAAAAAAAAGGGGGAGAGTCGCGGAGAATAAGAAAGGCGAGAAGAATGTGGGATATGCCCGCCTGATTTTCCGAGCCTCGGAAGAATGTGCAGAAGCCCCACTAGTGAGTCCTTTCAGCGCCTCTGTGCCAATGAAAAGCGATGAGGAGGTGGTGGGGTTGGGTTTTTTGCGATCATTTAGTTAAGGCTGAGCCCCTCCTTATATTCAGCAGCTCAGGAGTCCCCGTCCATTGCACATGTCATATCCACTGGTTGCTATAGCGATGCCTCCACATGTTGTCGACAGTGAATGTTCAAGGAGCGATGCCTGGCTAATAGGCTTGCGGGGCCGAGGGGCGATATGAATGGACATAGGGCTAGTCACTCATTTGTTGAGCTACTAGGGGTCTCTGTGTTTGGTGTGTGAATTGCTGTTTTCTCAGGCTCTCCTTTTCCTCCGCTCCCTCTCCCAGGGATTCAGTTATGTGAGCAGAATAAGGGAGATGGGGCAGTCTATTCTTCAAAGTAGGCTTTTGCATTCAAAGCTGAAGTGAGCGCTATAATAAGAGGCTGCCACACAGTACAGTAGTTGTAAACTATATGAAGGCTGCATGGAAGATTGGGTGCAGTTTGAAAAATGCTCAGCCCCAAAGTAAATTGTGTATAATTGGCCGCGGCTTTTCTAAGCTCCCCCTCTAAGATCTGTTGGAATAAAGAAAAAAAAAAAGGGGGGAGGAAAATTGGAAAGTTTAACAAGTTTTAAAGATAAAACTCACTAAAACGCTATCCTAATTAGCAATCAGCCGGGGAAAAAAATGATCCAATGGAGAGCAACAGCTGCACTTAGCAGGGAGAGAGAGAGAGAAAGGGGGATTATGGAGAGCGCAGGGAGAGAAAGGACAAGTAAAAGAAAAGGGGCGGTGAAGAGAGGAGAACGGGGGTCCTGTCAAATGCAGATGACGAGTGTTGGGGAGGGGTGCTGTGTGACGGGAGGCTCTCCAGTTTATTTTTTCCATTCAGAGAGCACCCCCTCCTCTCCTCCATTGTCCCTCTGTGTGACAGCTGGAGTTGGCAATGTGAAGGGGAGAACAAAAAGCAGCTCGCTGTCCAGCCCGGGTCCGCGGCCGCATCGGACGCCACCCCACCTTCAAATCGCAGAACTAACGGACCAGGCAGAGGCCGGAAATCATTTTTAGGAATCATACGTTCCTAAACACTAGAGCTAATAAATAATACTGCTGCCGAGCAGCTGATTTTGGTCACGCACTCTAGTAAACGCCGATTCTTCTTTATTCATCACCCTAAGTGACATTTTCCCACTTTTCAGCACACTTGCACCCTCATTTATCAGGACTTATTATATATATATGTAGTAGTTCAAGAGGCACATTTTCATCTTGCAGTGAGTTGAGCAGCGACTGTGCAGGACAGATGCGGGAGTAACGCACGAGGATGGGAGGGGTTTATCACGACGGCCAATCAGGGCTGTTTAGGACCAGAGGGAACTGAGCAGCGAACCCCGGAGTTCATCCCCAGGGAACGAGCCCAAACACCAAGTCAAGCACACGATCGTATCCGTCCAGGTCTGTGGTGAACTGGGAGAGAGCGATGTTCACTGTCGGCCCAGTCAGCCCCACTGGTTCTGCTCTGACACCACACACAGTACGAAGCACGCCATCAGTTTGATGCATCCTCTGACCAGACTGCTGCTAATGGCCATGACGCTGGGATCTGACGTAACCCGACCCGTAACATGCTGAAGGTGCTGCGTGGTCACCGGTGATACTCGCAGAGGCTGTCAAGCGTGTGTGATCCCGCAATAGGCACTTCCACAGGGTTACACATGTTCAAACAATCGCCGGGAGTCCTGCAGAGCTTATCTGCCCTCCCTCCTCTGCTGCACCAGTGTTTGCCTCCATTACAAATTTCTCAATTCTAATAAAAAAAAAAAAAAAAAAAAAAAGAAGCGGTGAGAAAAGGCGTGTGATGCTTGCAGCAGCACGCGGACGCCGGAGCGGTGACAGGGGTCGGTAACTCGCTGAGGTCCAGGTCCACATGCTGCATCCGCCACGCTGTAATGATATCAGCAAGAGGCTAACGCCGTTTACACGGCCGGACACGAAGGCAGCAGCCGCAGCGCCCGCCTTCCTGCCTGCGAACCCAGCTAACGTGTGATGCCATCACGCCAAAAATAATCGGGGGTTTCTGCACGGCTCTCTGCAACGCGGGGCAATAAATTATTCATAATAATATCTGAGCAAGACTGTTGCGGCGGCTCCATTTGGGAAGGTGTTGGAGGATTAGCTTCCCACTGTAATGCAGAGCGAATGTATGCAGAACAAAACACATTTGGGTATTCTGATCCACCAGCTGTTCGCGTTATCGCTGAAGTGATATTACAAGATGTGCGTGAAATGAAAAGTCTCATCGCAGTTTTTCCCCCCCTTTCATCCCGGATACTGTATTTTCCACATGCGTCTTCTGACGTTTAGCATAAAACAAGGCAGCTGCCGCGTGAAGCCAAGGTTCGCTCTGGAAGCCTGTCGGTCGGCGATTTCGAGTCATTGCTGGTTGATGCACTGCCGTCGGCCTTCGCCCGCCAGTCGTAGAACGGCACTCGTGCTCGAGATGAAATGTAAAAGGTGACACTCTGCTCTTCTGTCTAAACCCCCCTTTAAAGATCACTTAGGAGGAGAACCCTGACAGCCAGGTGGATGTGGAGAACGCATTGTTTCTCAGGGAGAGAGAGAGAGCGAAACACCATGCTTCCTAATGGATGATGTTCAAAGACGCGAAGAGGTCCCATTTCTGGGTTTTGCTTGAAGAACTAGAATTGCCGCGTCTCACGCTCATCACAGGTTCAGAGAGGAAGCATTCAAAGCCACGTCATTCTGCTATTTTTCCCCCGATGAGCTCGTTCAAATAGGCCCCTTTCTTATGAGAAGCCCAACCCCGGCGTTGCCCATGCCAAGGAGTTCAAAGCGGTAAACATCAAGGTAAATGCTATGGCTGTCATCTCGACTGTATTTAAAGCTGAGTGGCAAACCCACACACGCGCGCGCGCAACAATGTGCACTTCAAAAAGGAACGGGGCTGTGGCGTCATAGCCCGGAGTGGGAAATCACGCCGCATCTGAGAGGCAGCGGGTGAATGTTAGTCTATGGGATATATTTGGATCAATCATCCACATGTGCAGGAGGCTGGCATAGAGGCTGGGGTGATGTTATTTATGAAAGATTATGCTTCTAATCAGCTCTTTCATAAATAAAGTCCAAAGGGTGAGTATTGCTTCTGACATTTATACTGTAGGTGGGAACGCAAACGCTCGACAGAAGCCTTTTCCTGCACTGCTGCCACTCGAGAGGATGAAGCACGGCTTTAAGTCCGGGACACACCTGAGCGCTCGCTAAGATCCACCAACACCAGACAGTTCACACTGAAAACCAACCACACAAGTGTTTCAGTCTTTGAGTCAGGGACTTCCACGTATCTAATAACAGGCTGGAAAACAACCAGAAGTTCCCGCAGAAGACAAACTTACCTACTAATCCCACGAGAACAGAAATAGTGGAGTCTATTGGTGGCAGCATGCACTTTTATATATAGTGTAAACAATGCAAAGATAGATTCAGGTGGCACAGTCAAGACGCTGTGCTTTCATGTGTTGTGATGCAATTTGTCATAAATCGCACATATCAACAAAGGTGAGTGAGAACAACCTGCAGTAGCTAGATCACACAGACACAACGTCAGAACCAACTTGGTCACGATGATCAAGATCCGAGTTCTCCTCTGTCTCTGTAGCCAACACCTGTAGCTCCGTTCAACTCCCTGCAGGCTCTAGCTGCTGGTAATGATCATTCACCCTGTGTGTGTGCTGGAAGACGAGCGCGAGGCTCCGCGTTGCTAAAATGACAATCAAAATTAATTAAAGCCAGTCAGCAAACGGTGCAGCTTGGGTCGGTGAAGATGTGTCGCCCTCAGGCCTGAGGCGGCAAATTAGTCTCATGAGCCGCAACGACAAGAAATACTTTCAAGGTGGAATTAGTTTTGGCTGATGATCTCACAAAGCTGTAGGTGAGAAGTCATTAGTTGCCACACGGAGTGACCGCGTCTAGAATGAGATCCAAGAAGCCACCAAAGGTACCTAAAGATAACACTTCACTCTATTGTGTGGGCAGATAAAGGAGGTAAGACCATAAAAACAATATTCAACATGTCCACATACAAAACAGTGAGCAAAAACACAGAGGTTTTAATTGTTTTGCTGGACTCAAATCCACACTACTTTTGCACTGTTATGTTCAACTGCAGGCTGTTTTATCTTTGAGAGAGATAAAACTGCAATTAATTTTGAAAGGGGGGGGGGGACAGTGAGACAATACATCAAGTCACACATGAGTGGTGGCAGGCAGGGATACGTGGGCTCCTGCGGAATGACAGAGCTAGTCAAAGGTAGCATTCATAATTGAAACCCCAGTCACAGGAGACTTAGTGGGCTGGGAGACTGTGATACCGAGACTGACAGTAAAAGGACAAAGAGAAGCGTGTGACTTGGTGGCTTCAGCAGGATACATCCTCTCCACACCTGGGCCCATGTTCTGTGGCTCAGCGGTGCCGAAGCCTCAAATCAAGGCGCGGTTGAAAAAGGGTATTTTGAAGAATTAAATCTTCTCCTTCCATAGATTTTCACCACCATTTATTTCAAATGCCTCGTGTCTACCTTCAAAACATTGCTTATTTTGACTGGTCCACTCACTTTACACGCCGGACGTATGGAAGCGCCATTAAACACGCCGTTAATTCGCCACAAGCAAATAAAACACGGCTAGTTTGCTCGAGAGCCGTCGAAGCGCTGCACCCAGCAAATGCCAGCGCCCTCGGCGTGACCCACTTTCATTTTAAGGTGTGTCTACCAGGTACAGGAGCAGATGAAGCTAGAGGTAAATGAGAAGCAATGAAAACCCAGTCACACTGACTATTAGTCAGTGTTAGTTAAGCCTTATCCAGCCTGTGCACAATGTGGCAGTCTGCACCTTTTTATGGCCACATCTCTGCCATTTTGCTGGTGTAAAAAGGTATAATTCAATTCTGCAGGTAGTACACAGCCCTGCTAATATAATCTATATTTAAATTGTCTCCCGAAAAAGCCTCTCCAGACATTAGAGAAAACAATTCTTCCAGTTTAGACCAAATGAAAACAATATACATTTGTGATTGCATTAGCAGAGAGGCCGCGCTGCGCGTCTCCGGCTGCACCTCGGCCTCGCGGTGGTCGCGGCCGCCTGCCCGAGCATACGCCCCGGCGATCAGCCGCACCTCGTGTAAGTGGAGATATAGATGTAGAACCACAGGAGGCCGCGCGTGATGGGCTAAGGGTCGCTTCCCCGCAAGCGCGCACGACCGCAGCCTCATAAATTCTCATCAGTGTCTTCATTAAGCATTTTCCCCCTGTCGTCGCCATGACAACGGCAGCCCAGCATGCGCCCGTGGGGAGAAGCGTGCGCGCCTGTGTAACCCCGGGGGTTACTTAGGGGGTAACTTGGCACAGACGCCAACACCCAATACCTCTCAGACTCCCACTCCCACTCTGGGGGGAGGGGGGGGTGGATCTGTGGGGTGGCAGGCGGCCAGGATTGTAGATCTGTTCCGTGGCGATCGCACTTGACAGACACTGGCTGTGTCTGGACTGGAGGCGAGCGCTCTGATTTCTCCCTTTAATTACCGCTAATCGCGGGAGCCGCAGCCCATGCTAATGAAGCCGCTAGCAGTCAGCTGGGGGGAGTCGGAGGCCTCGGCCCGCGGTCGCTCGGTCCTGCCTGTCTGCGCCACCGCTCCGGAGGCCTTGGAGGCGCAGTCGCCGCCGGGCCAAAGCGAGCGGCGGCGGCGCTCGGCGAGAGGAGCCGGCGTGAATCCCTGAACGAGAGCGCTGCCACAGCTGTAGCACGGCATCCGCCGCTCACGTCTCCCGTTGCTTCACGCCGCGGCCTCTGACAACAATACAGAGAGCGGTTGATCAGGAATTCTGAAGGCAGAATTAATTATGATTTATGTCAAGAATTTGATAGCTCTGTAACATAATAATACGTAGATGCCTCGTTATTGTAAATGCATATAATCAATCCAACCTATTTTCACTCACAAAACATAATTACAGCGTATGACTTTTTGTGAAGCTGCGCTGCGAATAACGTGATGAATTGTGACTGACGTGTGATTGCATGTGTTCAGGGACTTAGCATGACACCATCCTGAGCTTTTTGTTGTTTCCAACAATAAAATGTAATTCCTCCTATTAGTTCTTGATGCTGATGAAGCCATGAGAAAGGCATTCATTGATTGTTTTTCTCTTCTCTTCTGAAAGCAGGAGATGCTTTTGTAGTTCGTAGTTCATAGTTTTTCTTTGTTCATAATATATTGTGCACAAATACATACAGTAGTATTTGAATAAAGAACTGTAAAATACGTCTGAGACCAAATGAGATGATGATACAGTAACAGTGTTGTGAAAGGTACTAAACCAGTTGTGTTCTTAATGTTTGTCTGGATTAAACACTGTATTAATCAGCGTTGCTGTACTTCTGCTCATAAGCAGATAATCCCATTTCTATGCAGGTATCCGCACACCGTGCAGGCTGTTAGCTGCATCCGACATGACGAGCACGCTCCTGAATGTAAATAGGCCCACCGGCAACACGGCAGCGTCTGCAGGCGCCGATGTGTAATGTAAAGCTGAAATCCCATCACACGACGGGATCCGTCCCACGGCGCGACACCAGCGCCTGATCTTTGCTACAGTGAAAGCTGTACAGCTGCTACAATGAAAGTCACCACGCATTAAAGAAAAGTGATATATTAGCTGCCATTAAACACAATGCAAAGCATATGTGTTCATTCATTATTTACATATTACCTATTTGTATTAAAATACTTAATGACACATTACAAAATAGTATTATAAGCAGTGGACACAGTCAGACACTTAGAAGCAGTGTGGTCCAGTTTAATTTCATGCTTTATCACCACAGATGGAAGATAGTCATGGATCCTCCCAAGTCAAGGTCGTCATATAAAAGACCATAACAGCTCATCAAGCAATTCAGCTGACCTTGCCGTGCAGAAAGTAACTAGCAGTTACAGCAGAACTCACAATTACAGACAATTAAAGTTGATAAAAGATGATATGACAGTTGATTAAATTTAATTTGGTGAGAGACAAGTGGTTTCCATAACCACAGCAAACACTCAAAATGTGGTGGGATGATGAATTCAAACATCAACATGAACATATTTTCCATTCTCCTTCTGAAAGCTAAGACATATATTCATATTTTTTTGATGGTAACCTGATTACCGCAGGCCCCTGGTAAGCCTGCAGCGAGGGGTTGTCCTGTTGCTGCGAATGCAGAGGTGCCAGATGAGCTAGGCGAGCAGCCGCATGATAAATGGCAGAAGGTGAGAGCTCCGCGGCCGGGACCGGGAGCTCCCTGCCCCTGCATCCTGCTGCCAGTCCCTTAGCATGCAGCTCATCAGGCCAAATGGCAGTTGTACCCCCACCCTCCCAACCCCCACTACCCCAACGGTGACATTTAAAACCTCTGCCATTCTATCCAGCTGTGGACGCTGTGGACGGACCCCTACGCTCAGCCTCCCCCAGGCAGCCAGCCCTCAAACCCACCATCTCTGCTGCCACACACAAACCAGGAAGTCGCTTCTGATTGGCTGCTGTGCATAGACGACAAGAACGCAAGGTCAAAAGAAGCAGGTGCTTAGAAGTAACCTGTCTTTGACTGACTCCTAAACTATAGTTATAGTTGCTAGTGCTAATAAACCGAGTTACCATGAAGGGATGATGTCGGAGCCAAAGCTCAAACGACACTCTCTCTCCCTTTCTACCGACAATGAATGAACATAAAGGGTAAAATCCACCGAACAAGTTTGCAACTGTAAGTCAAGCTGTAAAAATTGTGTACCTTTTACTAAAAAATAAGGTGCCACTAATGTCAAAAACAATGTCTTTGAATTATAAACTGTTTTTAAATTCTAAAGAGACAGACCTCCTGAACAGCCTTGTGTTACAGTACTATATGGTGGGAAATGGGTGAAACCACTGTCTGGAAGAGAAAAGCAAACAAAAACAAATGTTTAAAAGTACTGAACATCTGAATGACGAGCTATAACAGCATTAGAGTTTTCATCAGTGGATTTTTGCTTTAATTTGATCTAAACCTTCGCAACACCTCCGAGGCAACCTCGGCCTTGAGCTTTTCTTTCCAGGAGGAGATGAGTAACAACAACTTTTATTTAACACCTCACAAAAGACAGAACTACTGCCCTTCAGCAAGCTGAGTGAAAATACCACTGTCTGCTACACACAGTAACTATACCTCTGTTCAACAAAGGCAGCGAAACTCAAAAAAAGGCGCAAAAGGCGCCACGGTAAACACTTTACATTCTAGCACTCATTAAAAACAGACAAAGTCCACCCTCGCCCCGGGGAGAGCTCACGTCACGGTATAGAGAGAGGCAAATACCAAGCTGCGTGGCATGGTATCAAAGGCATTTCTGCAGTCCAAAGGTCAGGTGATGGTAAAAGGTTGCTGAGGAACGGAGCTGCTGGACGGTCTTTCATCAGCGGGAGGCAGCTGGAGTCTCCAAAGAGCCAGTGTAACTGTGGGCTGCAGGCGCATTGGGGCCGCTCCAATATGACATTTCACATCCAGATCTGCCACAGTAATGGCATTTCAGCCACTTTTAAAGCAGCCACGCTGGCCCTTCCTGCGCTGCTGAGGTTTTTATAGACGGCGGGTTTTAGATTGTTCGGCTTTGTTGCAGTGTGTGGAGGAGACTGGACAGGCTGCCGTGCACGCGTATACAGTACGTACAGAACATGGACCCGACAGAAGCTGCATAAACACTTCTGTGGGAACAAAACATCCCGAAACTGACATCAAATATTATTTTCTCATCTCCGGATTGTTAAAAACAACATGGGGAAATAAGTTTCGCAGCAAAGCACATGTCCATGCTGTTACAAAATCAATTTGTAAAGCTCTTATCACTGCTATTTCTTTTTATTTCAGCCTGCATGTCTAGTTGGAAATGGTCAGTGTATTTTTTCTTTGAAGTGCCCGCTGCAATGATCTGTCCCACTCGCTCTGAGGAATTCCATTTGCCGATGGTTGGACGGGGTATCTCTCGTTAAGTGGTATACTGTATGCCACAATATTCAGGCTATGTTAGATTAAAGGGAAGCAGCGTGCACTGATACTTCCTCATAGCCATGTGAATAATTTCAAAACTATGGGCATAAATATTAATGCAAAAAAGACTCAGCCAAAACAAAACAAAATGCTAATTTGTAGCAACTGTGTGTAGAGCAAATGCATTTTGTTGGTGTGTGAATACACTCAATGCACTGAGGTTTCTGTTGTAATGTATCCTTAGATGAAAACGAACATAAAGTTAAAGGGACGTGTCTGGTAATATCATACAGAGACACGAGGCTCACGCGATAAACAGGAACCTTTAGAGGAAGCTGTGCGACGGTACACGTTGTCTACGAGTCAGTAAATGGTGCTGGTATCAGCGATAACCGGCTGATCTTGAGAATGTGAACCGCTCATACTATGAAATCTAACCTTACATTGGGTAGAAGGAGCTTTTTTCACAAGTAGCATTCACACAAACCTCCATAAAGCTGTCAAACTGCAACTCAGTGTCAAACACACGACGTCTGAGATATTAATATGTCACCTAAAATTAGACAATTCTGTATATGATAATATTCAAAACATGATGCAGGAAGCCTGACAGATTTTTTGAATAGTGGTGCCCTTGCATTAAATATGAAACAGGATATCGAAGAGAGGAGTTTTACTTCTGTGCCTTGCAGTTGCACTTTGATGACTACTACTCTTGTGCAGAGAGTCAGAAATATACTTTGCAAAGAAAAAAAAGAAAAGGATGCATATTTACGCCCTATAAATATCAAGGTAGCGTCGCTGCGCAGACTTTACTTTGCATCTTTTCTGTACGTTTTGTGCTTGCAACCAACACAAACACCACGCTCGTGCACAGCTCGGAGACTCTCCACCTGCCATATATAATTTACATTTAGTGGCTGAATAATCAGTTGACATGAAGCTCAGGGAGTTCTTTGCTTAATGAGTGCCTCTTCACATAAGCAGTTTGCGGGAGTTATCTTGAACATGAGACCGCTGTCAAAATGTCAATGAATCTCAATTTAACTGCCAAGTTAATCACATGGGGACCATCTCATCAGGCAAAAGGATGTGGAAATAAATCCATATCACAATTTATAGGGAATATTGGCACAAATTAAAACGGGAGAAGTCGGACAATATTACAGTCTTATAGTTTCTATAATGTTATAAAGCTTTTATTAGAGCTTTGAAAAGTAAATGGTGATTAATCAAACAATGATGGAATATTTTAATATTTATGACATGATGCCAGTATAACGGGTAAATTATTATTAAGAGTGTAAGTGTTCGGTCATATAGACCTTGATGAGGATTAAACGCGGCAGAACATTTGGTATAAACAACCAGCGATTATTTTCCACAGTCCAACTGGTGAGCGACTGATAATAGCACAGACATACAGTACATTTTGCATTCACATGTCTGCTTTAGGTGGAGTGTGACTAGAGACTGTGCAGCCAGACGAAGCGGCCAAAAGGTCACGTTTCTGCTTCCCTTTCCTCCACCTCGTGGTTTTCACACATTCACAGGACTCATGAATTGCTGTGAGAGGACCCCCATTCGAGACCAGCTCCCAGCAGGGGAACAGCCGTTAATAAGAATGATACATTGCTCATGTCCCGCAGATGCATACATTTATTTGTTGTTTTTCCCTCTTTAGGAAAATGACTTCCCTGCGATCCCTAATGGAGTAGATATTGCTCAGCCTATTGATTGATGTACCCTTAGCCCCACTTTGACGTTTGCTTATCCCCGTCTGCATCTGCTGCTATTGATGTTGGCGCTATCTGGACATCTCCCTAAGCTGTTTTGTTATTTGTCACCTCTTAAATAAAAATGGAGGAGGGACGAGCTGTCAGCGATAAGACTTAATGACGCCACAGTGACGGTTTTATCCGAGAAATGACAGTCTGTGGAAAACCTAGGGTGCTTTAATTATTTTCTGGATCCACTGAGCAATTTGAGCAGTTTTGAACAGTGCTGCTCGTCGAGGTCCATTTCTGCAACCTCTACATGTAGCGTGCGCCGCAAACTGCGGTCGGTCGACTGAAGCTTCGCTGAAAGCACCTTTTGCTTTAACACCTTTTAAAGTGATGCATTTGAAGAGCCCACTCTGCACGCTCTGCCTTCGAAGGCTGTTTCTCCCAACTTAGCCTCAACTCTTCACTTCTTGGACACGAACTAGTGAGATTGACACATCCACATTAGAGCTGGTGCTCATAAAATACCCCCGAGTGCGTTTTCAGGGTTTATGCTTTGCCAGCTTGGTATTTGTGGTAAAGTAAATGCTGCGCTTCCTTAACATGCATTTCTACAAAAACAGTCTGGCGCAGATTTTCTCCCCATGAGGTGGAAGACAGATTCTTCCTCTTCTCCCTCCCTCTCACCATCCTTCCCTCCCTCACCCCAGCTCCTGCAGAGAGGCTATTATTGCAGCTAATTATCTACAAATAGGCCCAATATGACAAACACAACCCTGCACCAGTACTGGCTAAGCACAGGAATCAGTCTGAGTGGGAATAAAAGAATGAAAAGGAGGCAGAGAGCGGCAGACAAAGAACAGGACAAAAGTCAAAGTGGAAAAAAAAAGAAAGGACGTGAATCAGAGATAATTGAGAAGAACGTGATAAAGACACAATGTGGAATAAGATGAGAGGAAATGTGGTACTAAAAAAGATATACTGTAAGTGGGAGGCAGATGGGCGAAGAAAGGCAGTGACACTAAAAGGGAGACAGCATAGACGGGACTAACACGGGAGAATTATCTTGTCTATACAGTGTGTGACGGCTGTTGCCATTGGCAACTGTCCTGCGATGCACAGACCACAGCCATTTAGCTCCCAGCATGCTTCTTGATCAGGGCAGCTCCGGGGTCTAAGGCTGTCTGTCTCATTTCCATAGAGAAACTCATTTACCAGGCAGGCACAGAGGGCTATGATGCATCAGTGGGTGCTTGATTAGATCCTTACCTCTGATACATTTGAATATTTATCAGTATTGGATGAATACACATTTCAACTCCTTTCATCTAGATCATCCTAAGTGTCCTCCTGCACTCTTCTTAATTTCTGCCAATGAATGTGTCAGGAGCATGGGGCTGCCTACGAACTGACAGCACTCAGATAATCTGGTTATTGTTGGCGTGCAGTGAGGATCAACACTTGCTTTAAGTTTCACAAAAAAAGCATCAGGCTTTGGTCTTGTTCGGTTTAATTTGCCATGGTGACAACAAGCCCCCAAATGAATTTGGGGGCCGTTATCAAAGCATCGCACATTAGAGGGTTTGTATGTGCTTTGCTGCTGAAGATTAGTTTGCAACTGAAGCTGCAGGTGTGATACTGATGCCAGGACTGAAATCTCTCCTGCCCCACGAGCCCGAGCATGAAGATACACACAATCACAAGCACACCCACACACACACTTTTTTTTTAACACGCAGCGCTGAGTAACAGATATTTTTAGTGAGTATAACTTACATCACTGACTCCAGCCTCCACTATCTTCAGGCCTGTCTCCTTCTCCAGCTGCTGCTTGTCTTGGACTGCACGGGGAGACAAAAGCAGAGGAGGTGTTGAGGACGAGCAGCGGATGACAAAGTAGCAGATTCTTCAGTTCCTGAGGCAGAACAAGTGGTCAGTGAAAGCGAGAATGACGCAACGGAACCTAACAACATGAGTCAGATGTCAGGCTGGTCATAGAGAATGGACAACCCACACATAGACACATACACACACACACAGACCGAATCCTCATCAGGCGGAGAAGCAAATTGCAAATCTCCAGGCCGGTGGCACTTGGAAGAAATCTACAAGCCGTTTTTGCTAATTAGCCCTAAAGAAAATGTCCATAGAGTCAGTCAATTCATCCTCTGGGGAACATGAAAGTCTGTGCAAAGTGTTCTCACGTGTTGAGTCCAACCTACTGCATTAAGAGCTCTTCAGAAAGCGGACACGGCGCTTCTAGACTCACAGCGCACAATAAGTTGAGCTCCTGCCTTTGTTCTTCCAGTAATTAACACACCCCCCGAGTTTGATCTTCACATCTATTGATCTAATCAAATATGGCATGCTATTTCCAAAGCTTTGTTCGCCGAGGACATTCTCATGCAAATCAAACCAAAACGAGGCAACGTTAAATATCCGTCGTCCAAGATCACACATTTCGCCCCCCCCCCCTCTCTTTGATGGAAACATTTTTATTGAAAAACAAAATCAAAGGGGCCTTAATAGATAATGCCAAATTGCAGAGTGAAAGGAGAAAAATGAGCATAATTTTAATTGAGTTTGTTAGCATGTGAATGTGATTGGTAATGGGGGGGGGGGGGGGGGGGAGTGAGAGTTACAGTAAAGAGAGAAAGAGAAAGACAGCAGGTCCTTTAAATCCCATTTCCCCAGATGAAGGCTATGCAAATGACCCTGAAGAGCTGAACCCCACCTCACACTTCAGATTCGGCAAGGGCCTGTTTAATTAGTATTTTAATCTATCCCAATGATTCCACTCATCCACAATGTATGCAGCATTCCATCTAATTAAGCACGCTACTTTTAGGATAATCATCCATCTCCCTCTCTCCTCCTCCATCGCCCTTTCTCTTTCTGGTTATTAGAGACCTCGCAAACATTGATCATGCTATCATCTCATCAACGCGGCGGCAAAGGGGACATCTTAAATTTTGGGTGTCAGCCTTAGGTGTCTGAGGGAGGGAAAGGGAGGCGGCGCGCCATGAAAAGGTCAGATACGCATCCGGAGTCTCTAAACGAGAGCGCTTCATAAGAGAAGTCGACAAAAGAGGAAAAGGAAAACTTGTGTCATTAGCGAGGAGAGAAGTCTCCAACTGGCATGTGCCCAAGATGAAACTCATTCTCATTTCATGTTGCCGCCGCTGTCCGCAGCCAAAGACATGCGGCCCGGCCATAGATAGCTCAGTACCTGCTCGGTCCTGGTGCTATTTAGGAGGGGGGTAATGAGCGAGGTAATTGGACCCAGCTGGGCGAGGGCGTAGGAAGTGGTGGGGAGGCGAAGCCGCTAAAGGTCACGCAACGGTTTCGTCCTAATGAGGACCCCTCTGGGGTCACAACACATCATGAGTCAAACTACGAAAGATTAGCCTGGAATCAACACATACACATCAGAGCGGCTGAGTGACAAGCTGACATTAACCGGCTTATGGCGAAACTAAGGGAGCCTGAAGGTCAGCATTTACCCAGGAATCAAAGCTGAGGACTCTCCAATCAACCGGAGGGGAAGGACAGACCCACAACAGCCACTTTAAATGTAAATACAATGTATGTGGTTGCCAGGCTCATTAGCTGGCAGCGGGATGGATGTGGTCGGCAGCGAGTCCAAGCAGTGTGTTGCTTCTGTCAGCCACTGTACAGATAACAGCCGACAGCATCTCTTTCTGGTCACCCCTTATATTAACCTCCCACTGGAGCTCTCTCTCTCTCTCACATACACACGCATGCACGCACGCACACGAATACACACACGCACGCACGCACACGCACACACACACATGATTTTTCTAAGCTTCAAATTAGCCACCAAATATTCCTGACAGACTGTGGAAAAGAGATGTCAGGTCTCATTTCAGAGCGGCTCCTCCAGCCATTTTAATAGGCATTGTCTGAGTCTATCTAGTCTGATCTTTAATATCGAGATCTGATTCCAGCCGCTCATTTGATCCGTTTTAGTTCCGAGTCCTGCTGAGCCCGGATCATCTGATGTTTGCCAACAGAACAAAAGCCCATTTGTAACTTTGAAATCGGTAAATGGTAAATGACCGCGTGCAAAGCGGCTGCTCCCACATGTACTAAAGAACACGTTTGACTCTAAAAAAGCATGTTGTGCCGCTTCAAGCCGTAATCGTCTCATCTCCGCCGAGCGCCACAAAGTTCAGCCAGGTGAACAGGAGGAACAGCAGAACTTCACAAACTCATCAAGAACTCGTCGAGGCAGACGAAAAGGCCATTTCAATCACCGGTCGCCGGAATTATTCCAAACATCGGCACCTTTCCTTTACGTGAGCGCTAATGAGCGGAAATCCAGAAAAAAAAAGATGCGCATTTAAGCTGGATCCGTGCGACCTTTAAATTGCTCCGTAGCATATGTGCTCAACACAAATGATCCTGTGGCGAGGTATAATTTGATTAAAACGTTGCTTTTCTCCGCCATATGCTGCAAACAGAGGCAAACGTTCGGTCGTCATAGATTTTAATAGCCGTTTAGAAATGATTATCATGAAGTCACTGGAGCTTAAACCCATGAGTATATATTCATATATTCTGATATATGACAGGCTTGTTATTGTTAGAAGGCATATCCATTCTGAACGAGGAGACAAATCACCTTGATGAGGGCTGTGAGTATTTTGTATTTCAACATGGCACAGCAGCCACTGTTGTCCTGCGATCGTAGCGTCGCCTCTTTGGCCAAATGGAGGTATATAGTTGACAAAATGCATATTTCATCACCCTCTGATTGATCTGTTAATATTGAATAACATCCACATCCATTCCATCTATCTCCTCCCTCTCTCCGCTGCTCCTCGGGTCGTCTATTCACCACTTCCATCTCTCCATCCGTCACTCCAGCCGAACAAAATGAAAGTGTTTATTGCGGAGGAGGGCTGACGCTCACGCCTCTCCACAGCCGTTAGCCTTATCAGCAGGCAATCGCTCTGATATTAAAGCTGCCATTCCACCCATCACTTCCCCCTCCTGCACATATGATGGCTGTCTCTACCTATCAGAAAAGGGGGAGGGAGGGGAAAGAGGGCGAGGCAAAGACGGGGAGATGCACCTGATCCCCTCGCGGATAAGATGCACGGCAGCCCATTTTTCAGGCAAAATCAAAAGCAGGGAAACAAAAACAATATCCCTTCATGGCCCCGCATACGAAGACGTGGGAGCGGCAGCATATTCATTACATGCATGATATATTACATGTATATGACCCCGTTACATCTGACTTCCACACGCTGACGCATATCAAAATGTAAATCAATTCACAGATACTGTTGCTTTTATATGAGGCTTATTTGTTCATGTTTTCTCGCTTCCACTATAGCTGCAGGGAAATGTACCGAAGAGGACTGACACATTAATATGAACGGACTTCCACACCAGCTCTGGTTTTCATGGTGGGGATAAACACCCTGTAAATATCTTAATATATGCTACAGCGTGAGGTTTTTCCCCCCTGACGATCCCACAGACCAACTCTCTGCTTCATGTGCCTTATGTGCTGCTCTGCTTCATGGTTTATATAAATCAAGACACCAAATCAAAAGGCCCTGCACCTCGACAACAGCTCCAAATGAAACAGAGGCATAAGCAGCGCGAGAGTTGAAGGAGAATAAAAGAGTGCAGAGGTGAAAACAAAACAGTCTCCATCACATGAAAATCCATTCAGCACCACAACGTTATGTCAAATTTAGACGGTGGTGAAAAACAGGTCCGGCAAGTGGGAGGAAATTAGAGGAACTAATTGCTAGTTTCATATAATCAATTGCTTGATTAATTGTTATGTTAATAGAGTGTCGGCAAACATTCAAAATGCAGGTTGTTGTGATAAGATGAGCGAAAACACAACACAGCAGATGCATCAGTCTCATCAGTCATTTCTGGAGGTGTCCTCACGTTTCTGTGAACTAAACTTCACGCTGCCAGTTGAATAAAGCCATTCATTTTAATATTTCAATTCTCCTCCTTGGTGACACTTTAGTTGCCAATCAGTTCATTGACTGATTAAAATATAAGTCTGCTCTAATTCAATTCATGATTATAGAAAAAAGTAACAAGCTTGAACCAGTGATTTTTCATGGGCTGTTTTTGCTTAACGAAACACTTGGCAAAATTATTCATCGAGCAAAAATTGTGGTTCGTTAATTTTCCGTCAGTCAACTAATCATTTGTGCAATCATTAATAAATCACACAATAGCACCCGCTCACTCTCAAAACAGGTCGCCCCAAATGACAAATATGTGAAAATCTAATTACAATAAGATTCATTTATTAATACAGTCAAGCCCTAAAAATAACAGTTCATAAAATTCAGCCTTAAAGTTCAAGTCGAAAACAAGGCTCAATCTCTTATTACACAACATGACGAAGCTGTAATACCCAATCAGCGGTGCCAATCATACGCCGCCATGTGTGTCACATGGTCAGGCCATGCTGTTAACAGCAGGGGAGTTCTGGCTGGCTCACTGTTTATTCACCCCGATCGATCGTTTCCTGCAGATAAGCCAACAGTGCTCCCCAACAAACCAACTGCTGTTATTCAGCCTGAATCAACACGGCGCAAGCCTTCGCCATCCAAACTGAATAGAGTCTGACGCAAAATGCAAAAATACCACAAAGCGGAGTGTTTCCCGTTATATGTTTAGGCATGTTCCCCGCGCCTCACATTAAAGGCCGTGTTAGAAGTCACGACGGCACAGAAGGAGATTTAGTTCCAGTTGCTAGTGAAGGCTGCGTTCGTGCAGCCGGCGCGCTCCTCGTACCTGCTGCAGCGCCTGCCGTGGCCTTTGGTGTCAAACGCATTACAGGCCCTTTCCTCGCTCACACAGCACCCGCATGACACGTTTATAATTGCATCCTCTCTTATTAGAGGCTCTTTTCAAAGAAGGCTGAATAATACACCTGGAGGAGACGTCGCCTCTGCTGCACACGTGGAGATGCAAAGCTGCACACACGGCCCCGGCACACACACGTAATATCTGTTTCTCTGCCGGCTGGTTGATTAATAGACTGTGGCTGCTCTGACACTCTGTGTGGAATAGGCATTTTGTCTTTGATAGGTGCTGACACCAATTTTTCACGGACTGCGGGAGACCGGGGAAACAGAAGCAGCCACGGCAAATGACTCGGAGAGCAGGCACCTCCAGATGTGAGAGAAACCCCACGGATGTCACTTTGCATTCTCGCCGGGACGCGTTCACGCCGCTCACGCTCCCCCCTCAGAGATGACAATCTGCAGATGTGTGACATGTGTGACGTAAATCGCATCTGACAATCACTCAGGGAGAACGGATGAGTCTGCCGGTTACGGTGAGTGATGTGCGAAACAATGCGCATCTGAAACATTGTCGGCCACCGGCCGGCTGCACGGCCCTGCTGCTGGCTCTCCCGCTGACCTTTTGCAATAACACGAGCCGGACGCCATCGTCGGCAGAGGAACATTACACGAAAGCCATTTACACCCGTCTTCAGGGAGACTTCAATAAGTCTTGAGGCATTCGACTCCAGCGTGCTCCACAGTACAGCGAAATGACGAACGACACGATGCTCCAGATTTAGATGAAAAACATTAGTCAGGGCTTTTTTTTTTAAATGTACAAATTCAAAGATTGTGCTCTGTTAAAGCTGTTTAATTTCATTCCCTGGATCTGCGTGATGCTAGATGAAAACATCTAGAAGTCTGCCACCATCTGAAGGGAGCCTACTGGGGAAATGCTTATTGAAGGAAGGGAGAGTGAAGTTGACACCGAGCTGCACCAACACACATCCACACTCTCTTTCTCTGATTCCCCGCTGAGGAAACTCTGGCAGAGGCAGCCCTACCTGTCACTGTGGCAGCAATTATCCTGCAGGCTCTCTCCACGGACCATCTCCTGCAGGTCTCCACATTACTAACCACATCACTGAGCACACCGCGCACCTCCCATACTGTACATATTCACACACACACACACACACACACACACACACACACACACACACACACACACACACACACACACACACACACACACACACACACACACTTTTCATCCACAATTCACCCTCTGCAGGCTAATGGCTCGAACGAATCGCGATGATGTTTTGGTGCAGACGTCCTGCTAAAGCCAGGAGAAACACACATCATTATGTGGATGTGAGTGCTCACGCAAGCACGGACCCGTATCTTATCGGTTTTAAATAAATGCAGTATCACGGACGAGACAGCTGAGAGGTCTGCTAATGCAAACACTGTAAAAAAAAACCTAAATTAATCAGTGAATATGCTAACGCCGTCATAAGGCAGAGTTTGGAAACGTAGCAAGCAGCATTAACATGAAGCCCGGATATGAGCTCCAGTGAGTCAAGACATAATAAATCTTGGATATTGGAAAAACCTGACATGCTCAGAAGGAGAGGGTGTCCATATAGGCTGCAGGGAGGTCTTCCTGAGGAAGGAATTGATCTGTTTCACACTGGTTCACTGGAGCTCACATCCAGCACCCAGGCTGAGCCTCGGAAGGAGGGTGTCTGTGCCGAGCTGTGAAGGGTGATTTCAGAGTAAGACGAAAAAAAAAACAGGCAGAACCCAGTGTGACCTTATTATCATAGATTTGTTCCGTCTGTCATTAGAAATCACAAACGCCATCACTCAAGTCAGGAAAACGAGGGGAGAGGATGAGAGGCAGAGCGGAGTTAGCGGCAGCGAGGGGCGTTCGCCAGCCTTCGGTTGATAATCGAGCAGATCTGGACTGGAAACTAGAACGATCTATAAACGTGAACACGGGCGGTTTACTGAAGATCACTTCTGGCCCCGGGCCATGGATCTGTGTTTGCGAGGAGAGACAATTACTGTAGCACCATGACACATGACATCATTGCTACAGAGCAGCAAAGTCACCATGGCGATGACCAGCTGTTCAGCCAGAGCAAAACACAGGGGTTTGATGCAAGTAGAGACGTTTGTGTGACAGCAGACGTCTTCATGCAGTAAAGTGACTCTCTATGGGAGGATGCAACCGAGAGACAGACTAAAATGGATCCTGGATCAGTCCTGAAATATGCTGAGCTGCAAATGACAGCTCAAAACATCGTTTGTAAAATACATTGATTCTGTCACGCGCCCACTCTTACTCTCTCTGCTCAAACCTACTGTATCATCTGTCTGAGCATCCCGATTACATTTCTGAGGCTGTATTTTTTTTCCTCAGCTGGAGGAGGTTAATGTCAGAGCCAGCGCGTTTGCCGGCAGTGGCCTTTAAGCCCATCCGTCTACAGATGTTAGAGCGGTGGACGTATTCCCTCAGAGAGTGGATAAAGCAGCGGCGCTGTCTGTCTGTCTGTCTGCCCGCCTGTCTCCCTCTCTCCCGGCTGCTCCTCGGATCGCGGTGTTAATCTCGCCGTGCTGCTTTCCTGTGTACAGCTGGGAGTGGTGGGTGTAAAATTAAAGCGAAATGACACAACAGTCTCATGCAGGTGTCAAAATGAGAAATATGACATTTCCCTTCTGAGATTTTATTAGTTCTGATATATTTGCATTGCCTGTCTGATATGTCACTGGGCTGTTTTTTTTATTTATTACTATTTTGCTTGGGGCAAATGCGATAATCATTATTATACGTCTAAAGCGGAGCAGCTGTGATTGCAAAGAGGAACGCGGGACACGTATTCAGGCTGGGATGCGATTCAGGAACCAAAATGCTCAGTTTGACTGGTGTGTCTGCTTTTGTGTGAGTCCCCCTCTCTCCGAATCAATCATCCTACTGCACACTCTCAAACAACTGCTTTTAAAAGTGAGGCAGCTGCTCGGAGTCACGGCGTGATGATTAAATCCATACGCCACAAAAGCGCACACACACTGTTGTTTTGCGGTATTAATTTTCTAAACAAGTGCAGAATCGCTGTATACGCGGCGAAGTCTCCAGCGATTGAGCTCTGAAGTAGTCGCAGAAGACGCCGAGCCCGTATAAGCACACCTCCCCGTCTTTTTAAGGACACCTGTTGGGCTGCATGGCTCATCTCCTCCTCATTTAGCCGTCTGTCTGGGCTCCGTGGGGCTGATTACCAGGAAGAGCTCATTCCAGTTGCACTGCTTATCAGTCTAATTAGAGCCCCTGGCAGGTGACTTGAGGAAGTTGTGTCTCACGCATGTTCAGGCACAGTGAATGGCACAGGCTGCATGGTGAAGGCGACAGAAATGCAGCGAGTGGGGGGAAAAACGGGAGCATATGAAACTATGGCTTGAGAATTGTAGTGACAGATCACTTTAACGGTGTTCCACAATGGGCGACAGCTTCTCGGGGCCTTTCTGGGGAACGGGAGGCGCCTGGAGGGGGTTTAATGAAGTATTTTGCTTTGCAGTGATTTCAAAGAAAATTTCAAGCGGTGACAACAAGTCAAGGGAAAGAGGTGGCATCCTCGCTAACATCCTCTGGTAAAAGAATCAGCTGTCAAAAAGCGAGAGCTCTGCGGAGAGCGCTTTAATAGACACGACAGAGAAAGTGGAGGATGAAATAAAAGCACGATTTAACACAAGGAAAAAAAAGAGAAAGGATTAAAAAAAAAAAAGTGAGACGCAGGGGTGGAATTTCAAAAAGAGTTGAGGACAGAAGAAGAATCTGCGGGAGGCGAACAAGTTCTCCAGGTAGTGTATCAGCCACCGGTAAAAGGTCACCGGGCTACTGTTCGCACATCCAGGTGCTAATGTAACACCTCTCACACCTTCCTCCTTGCCTGTGTCTGGCCGCCTGCAGGTTGGTGGGCAGTGAGGCTGTGTTTGTGCTAGAATAATATGCTGTAATCCCCCGTCTCACAAGTGTTACCTTAACACAGGTAATTGGAGTTGGAGTGTGAGAAAGCCTGTGGCTCCACCGCGGCACAAAGACTCGTGTGAAGCAGGAATAGAAATGTTCATGGCCGCGCGCAAACACACGACCCCGTTCGCTTTGTCTGCTCACAAACTATAGATTTCTGATTTCTGAATGGCGATGACTGGTGCCTTCCCTGTCTCCTCTGGTGAAGGAGATTCAATAGGATTCTTCTCGGCTGAAGAATGAGCGTTTTAGGAGGAAATGAACATAAAACAGGAAATAAAAGTCTGTAGCTCCAGTGATCAGGAGGAAGCAATATCTCAGTTAGTTACTACAGTAGCTACTGGCTAAAAATTCACCTGCATCATTATCCTGCATGAAACGCTTCCCTGCAAGAAGAAAAACCCTTGACAACATCAGCGTCAAGCACAAGGTCAAATAAAATGCACATTTGCGGGAAGAGCCTTTGGGGCGAAATCCATTCTCATTCTTCCAATCTATGCAAAGATAGCGCTGCAGGTATTTAGGCGCGCTCGCCTCCCTCCAGGAGAAACGGGGATCATACATATATATGCCTTCCCTTTGTGTCATCCCAAGTCAATCTGAGGTGGATATTGCAGTTAAATTGAAAGGGGGTGTTCCTTAAAGAGAGGCCTGAGATAGGAGCCAGTTATCACCTCGGCAGAGAGCCCTGGGAGACACGGCGCTGCTCTGTAGCGGCCCAGACTGATGCACACAGGCCACTGACCCATGACAGTCAGCCCGTATTGATTCAAGAAAATGCAGAGGACACAGAGAAAGAGCAAAAATGAAAAACAGTGAGGAGGCCAGGGAGCAATATCCCTCTTAAAACGTATCCATTATTCATTGTCTTTTCAGACTTTCTTCCTTCTATACTTTCTTCCTCTTTCAGATGGTCGCACAACAGGGGGATGTTCATTTTTAAGGGGGATTAGCAACGACCTATTTTGAAAAGCATCCCTCTGGTCCTCGATCTACACACAAATACTCCAACAGAGAGAGATATATAATAAGCTACAGTATAGTCTTATCGTAGTAGAGACGTAACTGTGCTCAACAGGAAGCATTAGGAAATTAGAGAAATAATTATGAGAATTACAATGAGATTAGTGCATTACTGCACATTTAAATGGTCATGATAATTTTTGTTAAAAGCAACTCGCCGCGGGTCTCACGCTACTGAAAACGAGGCCGAGGAAGATGATCGAGAACTTTGAAGGACGCGTCGCATCGGTTTTGCTTCTTACAAATGCACATTAAACACGACGATTAACACGCCGGCTCCATTACGCTGCGCGGATTCATATTTGTCTCGCAACACTTTATTATCGCCTTCGCTTCCAGAAGATTTCATAAACGCGTGAAAACGCAGGGCTTTTAAGCTGAAGCCTCCGCTAATGATAGCGAGTGCTGGAGGTTTCTCTGGGCGCTTGTCTCATGCAGATGTGGAAACAACAAGTGAGTGTAATAAAAACTTCCTGTTTAAAACATCTGTATGTTACTGTAGTTAAAGCTTCATCGTCAGGAGAGCGATGGAGGAACCTTCATTTACCCCTAAATAAGTCCCTTTGTGCAGATCAGCGCAGGATGTTTCCAGGGCACAGCTGTGCACGACTCTGTACATGTCACTTTGCAATATAGACATCCACCTGTTCACTCACTCCCACCGCTGTGCAGTCAGCGGAGGCTTCGCCCTCGCTAAGACAGCGAGCATGTAAATGCAACTGTGCCGTGGGCAGACTGGCGCTCATGCCCCTCACGCTTCCTGGGAAAACAGCGTGACGGAGGAGATCCAATTCCTACATCACGTCAATACGACGCACTAGTTACGCACTTTCACGTCGATTAAAAGCAAATATATGTTTAAATGTACGGTGCTTTAGGAAACACACCACTCTGAGTGTGTGCAGACCATCCACATCCACACACAGCAGAGTCAGAGTCAGCAGTTAGTCGTGGCCGAGAGTCGCCTTAATTACAGCTTATGGCCGATTGTAGACGCTACAATCTGCATTACAGGCAACGAAGGCACCATTGGTCAGCGACTACACAAACAGACACGGAGAGATGCACAAAGGAAGTGATATTCGAACATCTGCCTGTTTTCTTTCAAGCACAGCGCCAAAGAAAGCTGCTGCTGCACCTGGACATAAATTATAGAGAGGCAATCGAATGAGAGAGGTGGAAGAAAGGAAGGGGAGAGAGGGGTGAATGGAAATGAGGGGACGAGGTGGCTTTCATGTCTCCCCCATCTGGAGACACTCACCGGGGGGCTCCATCAGGCCAACGATCAATTCCCTGCCAATAGCTGCCAATAAGCAATAACACTGATACAGCCTCATCCATGCTGCACCGAAGCCACATTAAATGATGCATCACAGCAAACAATACTCAAATAAATGCGTCCCCAACGTCCAACATAAAACACAGACAGCTCATTGTACGTTCTTTGCTGAAAAGGCTACGAAATGGCCCTCAAATTCTGCACTATGTTTTCAGACAGCTGTAATCCTTTAGAAAAAATATATATAATTATACTCAAAGAGGAACTACAAAAGCAAATAGTGCTTTGAAGATGGAAAGCCTGAAATGTCACCCACCCGCTTTGAAGCCGCCCGGCTCTCTTTGTTTTTCTACACTTGTAGCTCACAAAACCACTGGCACCGCGCGCTGCATTCAGGGGCCAATTTAGCGCCGATGTACCATTAAGAGAGAAAACACGGGCGTCCGAGCGCACGCGCTCACGGGTTCAGACGGCGCGCGAACGTACGCGCGGGAACACGCGCACACCTGGAAACGGCTGGATGTATGGCCGCCTCTGTGTTCCCCACCGACCCCTTTGTGGTTTGGAGCACTTTAAGTGTCATCCGCCGCCTCTTTGATGCGCGCGCGCCTCTTTTTGTTAATCCATTAACAGCCGCGTCCGACAAAACACACCGCGAACAGCGGCTCTTCAGCGTACGTCGCCGACCGCAGATTAGTCACTCGCTCGACGTTCAGTGGATTTAAGCTGCGGTGCAAACAAAGTGAAGTCAGGCCGAAGCTGAAATAATGAGCTGCTTATCAATCAGTCTATTACGTCTATCAAAGCTGCGTATTAATATTGATACGTCTCCTCTTTGAAGCTGC
Source organism: Betta splendens (assembly GCF_900634795.4). Classification (NCBI taxonomy): domain Eukaryota; kingdom Metazoa; phylum Chordata; class Actinopteri; order Anabantiformes; family Osphronemidae; genus Betta; species Betta splendens. The sequence continues at coordinate 19,183,023 of NC_040884.2, forward strand.
TTTGAAGGTTTTTACATCACATTAGAAACAGCAGAGATTACATCATACAGTAGCGTCTTCTAGATTTCAGCATATTATAAATATTCTGTTGACAGTAAATGTTTAATTAGGGCGCTAAAATTTCAAGTTGTACATACGTTTAAAGGTTTTGTCTGTATCAGGAAAACTCTGGCATTTGAAGCGAACGGTTAAACTGTTGATGCTTTCCTGACGCTGCCGTGACATTAAATTATTTTGACGGCATTAAGCGCCGGCGCCATTGTCTGACCCGGCACTTTAAGGAATCATTTCCAGACAAACAGGAACATAAAGTCGCGGCGAGTCAAAGAAACCTTCTGTGAAACGTTTCTAATTTTAATAACGCTTTTCTTTTTATTGAATTATGACTCATGGCGGGCGATGGAAGGAGGCTCATTTGCATAGCTGTCTGTGTCTCCTGCCTCATAAAGTAGCACCCATCAAGGATACGAAGTGCTGTGCGTACAACTGTACGAGTGCCTGCTGTTCCCAATATGAGGCCCATCAGAACACGGCCGCTCGTTTAGAGCAGCGTTCGCCGCGGGTGCGAGGCTAGAAGACAAAGGAATGGGGGGGGGGGGACGAGGGATGAAGCGCAATGAGAATGGGCTCGGGTCGGGTTTTCCTCCCAACGTGGGGCTTGAAGCGGGAGCAGTGAACAAGTGTTGGCCGGATGCATGTGCACCTTCGGCTCCTGCAGTTTACGGAGTAATGATGAAGCCGCTGAGTGAATACAAAACATAAAGGTACCACAGAACGGGAGCAGAGAAAGGCTTCTGCAAAAGAAGGAAAGAAAGACTGAAAATACACCAACAATTCTGTCTTTTTACTTCAACGGGGTCTGCGTTGCGTGCGCTGAGACAAAATGTGCCGTGGTGTCAGTTCATAAAACATGAGGCCAGTAAGCCCTTGTGCTATTAAGTTCGCTGCCACGTGTGAGGAAACGCGCCGCCGCCAGACGCCCTGCGCGGCTCAGCTGGAAATGAGCTCATGGAGAAGTCCTTGGTCAGATCAAAACCACAGCGAGTGTGAGTCAGGATGAGTCAAACCGAAGCAGACTGTGCCAAACAAATAATGCAGAGAATTCATTAGCTTTATTTGTACACCCAGTGTGAGTCCAGATCTTATAAAAAGACAATCCAAAGGAGGTTTTGAGTCCAATACATCAATGAGTAGGAAAAAAAACACCTGATAAAATCGTGGAAATCAAATAATCACGGTACAACTTATATTCTTGGTAATTACAGGGTTATTGCCAATCTGTGAGCCAACGTCCTGCTGGAGCTCATTTAGTTTAATTGAAGCTGTTAAATTTAGGTGACAAAACACATGAAGGAGTACAAAGGCACCCCTAAAAATGTAAACTATTACTGATAAGCGCTTCATAAAAGTTACAGTGCAAGGCGGTAAAATCAGGAGCACGTGAGGAATGAGGTCGTTCTCGCCAACCGCTCTGTCTGTCGCTGGGACGGGCTCGAACCCAAAACCCACGGCTCTCGGCGCCGCTTCGTTTGCCGCCGCGCGGAGCTTGTTTTCCTGTCTCCGCGTGACGCGGCGTTGTTACTTTCCAGCGCGCTCGGCGTATTAACTTCTCCACGGTGGGTTAAACGTCTCACAAATCAAGACAGTATATTATTTGCGTGCAGCAGACGCAGACTCGCTGCAGCGGCGGAGTCAAAAGCTCCTTTGTCATGTATATGCGCTCGCCTTTGGTTCGTCACCCAATAAAACAAAGACGCTGGGAAGACTCGAATTCGGGCTCATTGTACAAAGTCAGGAACAAAAAAAAGGATATTTCCTACAAGTGGTGATAAAACTGTGGGCTGAAGTGATATTTCAATCAGACTATTATGTTCAGTGATTATCACTGGTGTCTTCAGTTATTTAGCCCATTTAAATGGAGACGAGGCCTCATTGTGAGGTTGGGTGTGACTGTGTGCGACACGCTGAACGCGGGCATAAGAAATAAAGAGCGATGAGGAGACGAGGAGCAGAACAGACACGCGTGTTCAAGGTGAACACGCTTCCCGATGTGTCTGTGATCACGGCTGACACGCACCCGTTCAAATTAGAACTTCCACTCCAAGCTTCCGCACAAACACTTCAGAACAAATCCAGGGTCAAGGTTTGGCAGCGCTGAGCTGCAACGTGTGGCACCTTCTCTACAGAAGAAACCACTGTCTGACCGGATTTGGCTACGAGGAAACAGCCTTAAATGCACTTAAGAGGCGTTTGGTCGTATCATCGGCGCTCACGGAAGGAAAATGAGGCGTTCAAGGTCTCGAATCTGTGCACAACACAATGAGTCTGCAAAGTTATCAAGGCTCTGTGGAGAGAATAAACTACACAGCCTCTGTCACAGATCACGGCTCCTTCAACATTCAGGAATAATGAGCCAAAACATCTCAAAGAACCAAAAGGAAAATAAAAACACTGGACTGTCGAGTGGTTGCTACGAGTCCTGACCTCAACACGAACAGAAGCTGAAGCCGCAGGTGGGAGAAACATCCAATAAACCTGAACTAGAACAGGATGAAAATGACTTCTGCAAATAAAGCAGTGCTTAAGATTTTAAATCCAAACCGGTGTTTACTGTAATCAACTCTCACGGGTTTACAGCAGCAGAACACATTCATTACCTCGTCACAAACTGGGATTCCTACCCAAATGCCGCTTCACATGCTTGAGCGTCATGCTGTGACACACTTCGCATTCAAACCTATCGCTGTATTCCTCCGCGTCGCTCTCATTTCACTGCTTTTCTCCCCCAGAAACAACACACATTCAGTTTTTGTTTACCAACTCCGGGTCTCTCCGGTGCCTGAGAAAGGTTGCGCCGTTGTTCCAATTTGCCTTGCGCTTCACTCCCCACCCATTAATCTCCCTCCATTCGCTGATAGC